>NW_022631021.1:11433402-11479691 GCF_010015895.1 Lontra canadensis | reverse complement strand
AAAAAAAAAATCCCTGCATTTTCTACTTCATGTAGATTTTCGAGAATGGAAGACCATAATCTATACTGAGGGGTTTTGTAATTGTAAGGTTTTACATGAGTTTTATATATTACCTAGAGAACTATCCTACTTTAGTTTTATACATTCAGAAACAAATTACTAAATGGTGAACTTCTCTCATAGAGAACATTGCATTTAGAAATACAGTTCTTCATTTATATTTATTCAGTTAACACCATTTTAAAAAGTGTCATCACATTTTTGCCTGTATGAAACATATTCTTTTTGAACCAGTACTCATAGTTTGTTAAAAGGCAAAGATAAATAGAAAACAGAAAGCTTTGAATATTAGTTGTCAAAGATAATGAAACAGTCCACCTCTGAATTTTGATGAACAAATCAACATGTTCAGTTTTCCATCAAGAAAGGAAAATAGCTGTCTCATTCAAACATTTTTTCTCATTTATATGATCAAATTAATATATCTGTCATAGTGACCTTTATGACTCAGTCTTAAAGTAATCTATGTAAACATCATCCATCAAAATGTACCCCAGAACTGTGTTTTATGCTTAACAATTTATTTTTCTATCCACTTAGAAGTCCTGGTATTACCAACATTTATATGATACTTCTTCCCTTAGGGAGAAAAACCTCTCAACCATCTTGTGTTATCAGCTAAGGCATAAACTCTAGCATTTGTCCGAATATAAAGCATTTGGATTTAGGAGACATATACGTTAATGAGGATTTTGGATACCTAAGATTTACTTTTGAATACTCCTTGATTTTGGATACAAGTATTGTCAGAATAGCTTTCTGACCCTTGTTTCCTTTGCCATTCCAAAACCGAGATTAAAGCAGTGCCCAATTTCACATTTAACGTGAATAAAAGAAGCACAATTATAAAAGCATATATATGTATATAAGAGGACAGAAAAGTAATTGAGCACTTTCCAAGAACCTCAGACATTTAATGAACAGGATGGAAGGATATGCTCCATGAAAGGAGAGACACTAGCTAGACTTCTAAGGTAACACAGAATAATAGCAGCCACAAAGAAATTTCCTTAAGAGAGATTTAACCATCATATATTAGAAAAGGTTTCAAAGCAAGATTTCTGTTTCATTCCTCATTTTCATCTATTTTCCAAGAAATCTATATATTTACAATCATATACCATAGCAAATAGCTGCTTTAGGTATAAGGACCTTTCTGTTCAAAGAATTTAATGTCTTAGTTCAAAAGGAAATGCTGTGATAGCTCTTTAATTGGGTCATACAATTTCCATGGTTGGGTAGAATTTGGCTTTCACTAGTCCTTGTTCTTTAAAGTCAACCACCTGCCACATCACCACAAAGAACAGATAATTCATTGTTTTTTTAATTGCCATGAATTTATAGCTTTAAGCTTCAAAGGAGAATTATGTTACTATAATATCCAGAGCCTTTTAAGTTTCAATTTCTTTGAATGTTAAGCATTATTTAAATCTCGACATATATTCAGATGAGAAAAGAATCGGAAAAATAATTTCTATAATTAATTATGAAAAACACAGGCTTTTAATGACTCACTATTAAAATACAGGCCAAACATCTCATTACTTACTTCTTTTAGAAAGATTTACCTAAATTACAGTCACTTAAAGAACCCAATTTTTTCCTGGATTTGTGATGTTTTCACTGTAGGGGAAAAAAAAATCTCATTGGAAATTTATTTGGATTTGCAATTTTTTTCCCCAAATTCAAAATTCAGGTGACATTTGAAGCATCATAAATTCAGATTCTTAATTTATTTGAATTTTTGCTACCTCTGAGAATGGCTTGATGGGTCTCTGACAAATGTTTCCCAGGAAAACTGATAGTGTTAATAAAATCTAGCTAACAGAACATGATATGAACAACTGTATAAGGCACTATTTACAAATAAACATTTATAAATGCAAGGACTTTGGAGATTTAAAATCCAGCTCTTCTACACTCTGGTTACTGGACTTTGAGTTTCAGAGAATAAAATAATTAATCAGTTTCTTCTATGGTAAAATGGAAATAAAAACAATCATATCACAGGAACTTGTGAGGTTTATCCCTCTTACATTCACATGGAAATCAAAGTCTAAAGAGGGAAAGTGACCCAAAGTATCACAAAGAAAAAGTTACTGGTTTAGGACTCAAGGTTCATACTCCATGTTCTTAAACACTATGACTCTGCCTTTAATAAATATGTATTCACATATAAAGTTTTGGCTTTCTTAATTTCTTATTCATGAGTAGAAGTGTTACATATACAAGGCATATCTCCTAGCTATTACCTGTAAAACTGTGTTTGAAATACTGGTAACTCCCATCAGGTAATAATGTTGAATTGTTTTGGAACATTCACCTGTTAATATGACACTTGCAGGTTATGATCATTTGAGACTCTGAGACCAAACTACAGTTTTCCACTTAATCCTAGCATTTTTCTTTTTAATCTGTAGAGTATATGCAATTTGGAACCAATATGATACCTGGCTGAACTTTCAGTATTTCACTTACTAGTATAATCAGGAAAACAAAGGGTTGCAAAAAGAGAACTCAGTTCAGAGGTATGCTTAAGAAGATAAAAAAGGAACCGGGGACAAACTGGAGGAGGGACAGGGAGCCAAGATATTAGTAACAGCAGGAAACCACCCACCACTCCTAGACTGGAGAAGGAAAGGGAAATAATAGTGTCACCTGAAGTAGCCCAGAGACCGGATGGAAGCTGGAGGTTTGTGGACCTTTTCCATGGGATTTGGAGTCATGGAGGAGATGTAGCCACTTCCAGGAGAGCTGCTAAGGCAGACCGACAGGAGAAATATCTGAGCAGCTTGCTCCTCCCTTCTGTGTTTCCAAACAGTCTCCACTGGGATTCAGGTAATAAAGGCTCTGGGGAACATAGCCTAGGGGAACTAGCCTTCTTAATTTATGAGCATCACACCACAAGTCATTACATGTTTGATTTCAGAGGCTGTCAGAAGCCTTACCCACTTACTTTGTCAAAAGAAGCTCTTAATGCCTTTTGACAAAGTATGGAACACTCAGCAGCTACGACTATACTCCAGAGGCAGAAAGAGCAGCTTACTATTACTTACTTAGCATGTGTGTGACAATATTCCCCCCCACACAGATTCACACACAGCACTCCTGCACTCACACCATAAAACCTGATCTCCACTCTGCCTTCTCATATCAGGAACAGAAGAATCTCAGGGGAAAAAGTGTAACTGACATGTTGGTGGAAGCTGCCAGTGGTACTGCTATAATTATTTATAATTATTTTTAAGACCATGTCACTGATGTTACAGAAGAGATAGATCTATGTTAAGTTTCTCAATTTATTAGTTGATTTTCAAAAGTGTCACCTTTCATTTTCTGTCACAATTTTAATAAGCAGCCCTTCCAATACCCTCCCCATGATGGAGTTTAAGTGTGATGTGGTTGAGGAAAGGCAATGCTAATGCATTATGTGACAAACATAGTAGATTCCCTCTATATCACTGAGAAACATTTTTATATTCTGGGGCATACTTCCTCTGCCCACTGATAAATTTGTATTTCCTTTTCTTCTGGTTTCATGGTTAAAATCATGGAAAGTAAAACAAAATGTAGCCTTCGATGTGATTTCAAATTTAGTTACAAACATGAAATACAAAATATATACTCCTCATGCCCTCCCATGGCATGGCAAATCCTATTTTTAATAACACCCTTATTTCTATTAATAATTGTCTATATTGGCAAGGCCAGAAACAAATTCTTCAAGTGCTCAGCAGAAAACTCTTCATGGTAGCTACCTTTTCTTTTTCTATTTGTAGGCAATTTAAAACACACATATTTTTAAAGTTTTTTTTATTTATTTGACAGAAAGTGAGAGAGAGTCAGAGAGCACGAACAGGGGGAGCTGCAGGCAGAGGGAGAGGGAGGAGGTTCT
Source organism: Lontra canadensis (assembly GCF_010015895.1). Lineage (NCBI taxonomy): Eukaryota > Metazoa > Chordata > Mammalia > Carnivora > Mustelidae > Lontra > Lontra canadensis. Next base: position 11,475,736 of record NW_022631021.1, on the reverse strand, counting down.
CTGCTGAGCAGGGAGCCCGACGTGAGGGTCCATCCCAGGATCGTGGGATCATGACCTCAGCCAAAGGCATACATTTAACTGACAGAACCACCCAGACGCCCCTAAAACATATTTTGAATGTGGACCAACAGCATGTAATTAGACAAATTATATATACATGATAGCTTCTTCATAAGTTTATTAGATTTTATCTAATTTTAGGTGATTACAAAATAAATATCCTTTTTTGAAATATTAAATAACCAACAAATGATTGCAGAGCTGCAGCATAGGAGGAGTCTGATTCAAGGGGATTTAGAAGCTCTTGCTTCATATCTGATTACTTTGTTTATTCTCCTAACTATACGGATGCCAAATGAAGTCAGAAAAATAACTAGAAATGTAAAGCGTTAACAAATTTGGTCATCTAAATTTTATTATTTACATAATAGATGATTTCAGTTTTTATTTGATCAAATGCTTATGGATACCTGATACCAAATTTATTTTTAGGGGTGCCTAGGTGGCTCAGTCAGTGAAGCATCTGGCTTCAGCTCAGGTCATGATCCCAGGACCCTGGAATTGAGCCCCGGATGAGCTCCCTGCTGAATGGGGAATCTGCTTCTCCCTTTCCCTCTGCTCCTTGCTCCCCTGACTTGTGTTCATGCATGTGTGCTCTCTCTCTCTCAAATAAATAAATATGGTCTTAAAAAAATCATTTTTATACTAGCAGTGTCACACCTCTTATTTAAATTTTCTACTTAAACTATGAACCATAATGCAATGATTATTAGCTACTTCAAGCATAGGGGATCATCCTTAACACTCCACAGTCTTGCAGCATATTGTTTGTATCTGAGACTTATTAGTGAAAAGGTTGCTTCAACAATTTTAAAGAAATGAAAATCAAGAACATCCATGACGTTTATTTAACCCATAGGCGATTATAGGGCAAATGTGCATACTCTTCTAGCAATCACTATAGCAACAACCAAGTAATTGCATTTAAATAGCAAAAAGGTGCCTTTGTGGATATCGTTTCAAGTATCCACTGTTAACTCTATGTCAACAAAGCATTAGTGGGTCTTTGGTTCATTAATAGGAGGTTCTTATAATAAGAGAGTGACAGCTTCAGAAATTTCAGAAAAACATAAACACATCAAAAAGTGTATTCTCTAACTACCAAGAAATGATTGGCAAACCAGTATCATATCTATATTCATAACTTTTTCTATACATGTATTGTCTATAGAAATAAGACCTTAAGGCACTGCTTGTATCACTTGTTTTCATTGCTTTCCTATAATTACCTCAATACAGACTTATTATGAAAATGAATTCACATTTTTTAGTATATTTCTGTGGTAAGATTGTGAAATGGCATCCAAAGGGAATCATACGCAGTGTTTTTTTTATTCCTGAAACATTTTGTAGGCTCAATTCAATTAGCATATTTTGAAAGGTACTTAGTGCTTTTATGCATCAGGCCCCATGAAAAATTCAACTTTCCAATAGCTATATTCCCTGGACGCTCCTTATTTTCATCTCAGCCAAATAAAACACCAACCTACTTATGAATTTACATTGTAATACTGTCTGCATTTTCTGCTATACCATAGAAATAGCTCTAAATACTAAAATATAAAGAGGAAAGTGCTGAAAGTATACACATTCATTTCTTTTTCAATTTGAAGAAAAAGGGTATATTTCCTTCTAGGGTGGAAAAATGAAGCACTGAAGTCTAGAAGGTTAGGCATAACTCTAACTTAAAATAGTTGGCAATAGACAATGATGAATTAACCCATCTATTAGAGGATATTAAACCACTGATTTTTTTTTTTTTTGGAAAATATCTGACTATGCAGATTTTGTACTTAAGGCTTAGATGTTTGTCAGTTTTAATGCTGGCATTACCTGAGAGATTCTTAGAAGTATAGATACCCAGGACCCATCACACACCTTAATCAGAACCTGTATTTTAACAAGCTCCCAGTGGTTTGTTTTCACTTTAACGACTGAGAAACTCTGAGCTAGACCTAAACAGTTTTATGCAAATTTCACCTGCTACTGATCAACTTCAGTGTAACCATCCAATTATTTTGACACACTAATTGGCCAGTTTGGGGTACAAATAATTATATATACAATTCTGCTCACTCTGAAAAGGTCTGGTGGTGAATTTTTGTAAATTCCCTACTAAATATGGTGACATCAAATTTAAATTAGGTTTTGTGTAGGTAACTATTAATAGATAAACCCAGCCCTGAACAACCGAAGAACCAAAGTTCATATGAAGGATCCAAAAAACAAATTCTTCCAGGGTTGTGTTCTTTAAAATCTATCCAAAAAAATTATGAGATTAAAAAAAAAAATCAAGATAAATGATACTTTTGAAAAATTGAAGTAGCCATTTTAAGGTACATGGAGGCACCATTAAAAATAAATGTGATTAAAACATTTTTATTTGCTAAGCTGCTTTGTGAGTACTTATATTCTGACACCAAGTAAGAAGATCATAAAAACCATTTAAAGGCAGAAATTCCAGGCAATATTTTACAATATGATTAACATCTTGGCTATATACTGAACAACTGAATTTTATTCTATGAAGAACTAGGTAACCAAATTATTCTAGACTATCTGCCTTGCCTAAATAGGGCTTGAGAGCCTTGTTAACTTTCCTTAAGAATAAAAGAATAAAGTAAAAAATAAATATTTAAATAAAGAAAGAAAGAATAAAGAATAAAATTAAAAATAGAAGAATAAATTCCTGTTTCTATTCTTCCTGGAGCATGCTACATAAAACTGACCATGATGTAGCCCAAACAAAATTAGGCAGGCAGTTTAGAGTGTCTGCTCTTGTGATTTCAGTTTGTCCTCTTCTTAGAAACTCATTGTGTCTTCCTTGTCTGTGTCACCCCACCATGGATGACAGCTCACATAAGCTTCTTGTATATTACTGTAAGCTGCTATGTAGGATGACTCTGTCTGCCATCAATATGTCACATAGCTGGCATTTTAATTTAGCATATCTTCAACCTGCCCTGAAAATTCATTCAAATTTTAGGTGATTAGTTTATAGATCAACAGATGAGGTGGACACAAATTTAATCTTATTTATATAAAGAAGATGTACACTTTTTATTAATAATTATATTCCTCCAAAATGGATTGCTCATATTTTGTGTATAAGTAAAAACAAAATAAATATTGAACTAAAAATAACATATTATAATATAGAAAGCCAATGGAATTTATTATCTGGTAACTTAACATAAATTTGTAATACAAAATAGCTCAAGAATTCTTTCTTTTCTTCCTTTTTTTCTCTTTCTTTCTTTCTTTCTTTCTTTCTTCTTTCCTTTCTCTTTCTTTCCTTCCTTCCCTCCTCCATCCCTCCCTTCTCTCCCCTTTCCTTCCTTTCTTCCTTCCTTCCTTCCTTCCTGTTAAACAGATAGTTAATTGAGCACCTGCTATGATTCAGACATTTTTCTTATTGTTGAAGATATTTCATTAATCAAAAAGTCTCTGATTTCATGGCACTTGCCTTTGACTGGAAATCAAAAAATTACATATATATGTGTATATCGATTCATATACCTATATACATATGCATGTATTTTTTTTTAAGATTTATTTATTTATTTGACAGAGAGAGATTACAAGTAGGCAGAGAGGCAGGCAGAGAGAGAGAGAGAGGGAAGCAGGCTCCCTGCTGAGCAGAGAGCCTGATGCGGTGCTCGATCCCAGGACCCCAAGATCATGACCTGAGCCGAAGGCAGCGGCTTAACCCACTAGGCCACCCAGGTACCCCACATATGCATGTATTTATGTGTGAATTTGTGTGTAGTCAGTTGCTTATAAGTACAATAAAAAATTAATCAGGATGCTGATAATGCTATTTTAAATTGAGATTGAGTGGTCAGGAAAATCTACTCTGAAATTGAAGTTAGAATAGAAATTAATGTAATCAAGAAATAAGTCCTATGATTATCTGCATGAAAAGCTTACATACAAAAGAGTGAACAAGATCCTGACATGAGAAAAGACCCAATATCTCAAAGGCATGTCTAGATGGCCATTGTGGCTGGAGAGCAAGGGAAGAGATAGGGATACTAAGAGCAGTGGAGCAAATTTGGGCTAAATCTCGTAAGTGTGGATCACAGTGAATATTCAGATTTTATTCTGAGTGTAATATTTAAAAATAATAATAATTCTGACTGCTAAGGGGGATAATGATGCTAGGAAATAAAAGTTGGAACAGAACAACCAGCTAAGTGGTTATTGCAGTAACTGAGCCACAAATTATAGTGTCTTACGTGAGAGTGGATCAATGGAAGCCATGAAACATATTCAGATTTGGAATATAGTTTGAAAGTAAAACCAGTAGGATTATCTCATATGTAGATGTGGGTATGAAATAAATAAAGAGGTCAAGAATGACTTTTGTCATGAGCAACTGGATGAACACATTTGCTATTCACTGAAATAGGGAAGACAGAGGAAAGAATAGGTCTCAGGAAAATCAGTAAAACTTTCAAGCAGAAGTGGGTAGTGATAGAGCCTTCTAAGCCTAAAGTGCATGGAAAAAAATAAGAGCTTCAGATGTAATTTTAAGAGTTATAATTATGTAAGTGCTATTTAAGTTATTATGGGGATAACTTGTTGAAATCATCTAGGAATTACATCCAACTGTAGAACGGAAAAGATCCAAGATTTCAAACACATAGGTAGTCAAATTATGGATTTGGTAATCACATAAATCCAATGTTGTTTTGCAAGGAAAATGGAAACATGTCACTGAATATTCTTTAGAAGTTATTTTTCATTAATTTTCTATGAGTAGAAATTATTACATAGTTAGGTTTAGATAAAGGGATCATGTGCTAAAAATCTACATCTGCTACTCTAGAAACATGAATATTTGATAAATATATCAAATATATATATATACACCACAGATAGCTATAGATATAGATACTATATGCATTTAGTATATCATTTTAGAAAAAATGATCTATTGATTTAATATAATCTCATCAAATAGAAATTGATAAATTTGCTACAAAAGTTATATGGAAAAGCAGAGGGCCTAGAATAGTCAAAACAATTTTGAAAAAAGAAAAGAAAAATAAGCCGGAAGACTTACATTATTTGATGTCATGGTTTACTCATATATTAGTATTTACTATATATAAATATAGGCTATAAAAGGATGAATCATAAGAGGAAAATAACAACAGTGAATTAGTTATCAATAAACATGAAAGTTCTGATCTTCAAAAGGCACTATTAAAAAAGATAAAAGTACAAGCCATGTCTTGGAGAAAATATTTGCAAAATATACATCTGATAGAAATCTGAATTCCATAATATATAAAGGGCTTAAAAATCAAAAACATAAAATGCAAAAGAAGAGATTAGAGATAACAAACATATGAAAGGACACTCAAAGTCATTAGTCCTCATGACAATGAGAATTAAAATCCCATTGAGAAACTACTATACACTATGGTAATAACACAAATTGGAAAGAAAGAACAAGAACAGACCATGGAAAGTGCTGGCAAGAATGTGGAGAAGCTGGAACTCTCACATAGTGCTGTTGGGAATGCAGTGTTGGTTTCCCATTAGGATGGCAGGTTAGAGTAGTTGTGACAGCCTTGAGGGCCTACAAGGCCTAAAATATTTACTATGTTGCTCTTTACAGAACAGATCCTGCATTACTCTGATCGCCACCACGGAAATATCTGTGATAATACGGACATACTCACTTTCAACTAAGAGAAGGAATAAAAATTATTTTCTCAGAATTATATTCCTATTATGTTTTCTGCCCATCCAGTCTATTAAATTAATTAAAAACAAGATCAAGAATTTTTTTATTACCATCTTCTAGTATAGTGTACTGCTGATTTTTATGTTGTCACAAATTCATTTTAGCTGCCTTTTCTCTAACTTCTTAACGGTATTTGACTAAGGTAAAGATTTTTTCTTCAACTCCTGAAACCTAAAGATTTGGGTGATTGTGATGACACAGTTTTATAGAAGCAACCCTCAGAACTCAAACTGTGTATTGGTCAAATAAAATGCTTTCTGAGTATTTTCCTATTTCAATTTGAGATTGGTGCTTGAATATTTTTTCCTTAAAGTCTTAATCATGAACTTTTGTTTCACAAAACCATTTTTTTAAAAAAAGATTTAATTTATTTATTTGACAGAGAGAGAGTGATCGTGAATAGGCAGAGAGGCAGGTAGAGAGACTGGGGGAAGCAAGCTCCCCGCGGAGCAGAGAGTTTAATGCAGGGCTCAATCCCAGGACTATGGGATCATGACCTGAGCCGAAGGCAGAGGCTTTAACCCACTGAGACACCTAGGCACCCCAACACAAAACTATTTTTAAAAAAATGTTATATGTTTGCCTATCTTTGTTGTAGAGTAGTTCTCAGTCAGGGGTGATTTTTGTCCCTTCTGGGGAAATTTGGCAATATCTGTAGACATTTTTGGTTGGCACAGTTCTGGTGGGGGAAAGGGGACATGCTGCTGGCATGTAGTGAGTAGAGGCCAGGGATGCTGCTAAACATATTACAATTCACAGGACATTTTCTATAACAAAGAATTATTCTGCTCCAATGTCAATTTTGTTGAGATTGAGAAACTCTCCTATAGAGTTATGGCAATAAACAAAGTAATTAGCTTTCAAGGTAATAAAATTACCCCAGAGTTACTATCTCCATTTCAGCTTTCATTGCATAGATACCAGTTTCAACATCTTCCCTGAAGTAAAATGACAGGAGAATCTTTACAGCTGATACCATGTAATAAGCAATGTACAATCACAAAGAATATGAGTTTGAGAAGTTTTCAGCAAGTTTTGGAAATAATTTCCCAGCAAGCAAAATTGGTTATTAGTATGTTGATATTTTCATCTGTAGCATACAGTGTTAAGCCTTTCACTTTTTCCAGTACTTTTCTGACATGGTCTTGTTGCTGTTGCATCTTGTTTGGAACCGTGTATAAATACACAACAAAGTTCCAAAGGCTCTTGTATGTCATGTGGTGTGTCTGGCTAAAGAAGAAAGGTACAAGTGTCCCACAATTTTCTTTATTAGCTAGTAATTACATGCCATTCTTAAAGGATTTTTGTTTGTTTGATATTATAATTATCAGAACCAAAAACATTTACAAATATTAGAATTATAACATCTTCTAATGTCTATAATTCTATTTGTGTTATTCTATAATTTTTTACAAACTTTTGCTGAATGTAATGATCTTCTTTCCTACAGTCATCTATTATGTCTTATTATTTGTAATGGTTGTCAATCTATTTCTCTATAAAATTACATATTGCTTTTTCTTGTTGTAATATTATTCATTTACACATCAACTAGTTGATAAAAATTTAACATAAAAGACATGTGATTTTTACTCCAAGTTATAGTTTTATGGTGTTTACTGATGTATACCTATCAAACAAATTTATCTTTTATGATTTCCTATTTAGTATCGTGTTCAAAGAGGACATTCAATTTTTAATAGTTTCTGAATATTAACCCATATTTGCATGGTATTTATAGATTTTTAAAAAATAATTTTGTAACAATTGTTAAAAGGTAAAATATTGCAAAAGCAATAGGATTTATGAAAAATTTAGAAACTATAGGGAAGGAAAATTTAGACAATAATCATATTGCTCAGAGGTTAAACACTTGAAGTTTTTGTAAAAGGCATATATATTTGATATAATTATATTATCTATATATTTTTTACATATCATTAATAATCTGCATTTTTCACTTCATGAAATGTTATGAAAAAATTACATATTATTTATGTATATCATCGCTTCATCTTACTCTATTGTTTTCATTTTTCAAAGATACTTTAAATTGTTTTAATGGTTCAAAACAAAACCATTGCTTATTATTTCTTATATATAAAACCCTGATAAACACCTTTGTACATAACTTTTCACCTATCTAATAGCTTAGAATACATACATAGAAGTAGAATTATTGGATGTATGCAAATGTTTGTCCTCTTTTATGCTTTCCCAGCTTTTCTTCTAGAAATTTGGGATTCACTCTCAAAAGGAGGATGACTTGTTTTCCTTTTTTTTTTTTTAATTTAATTTTTTTCAGCATTCGAAAATTCATTGTTTATGCACCACACCCAATGCTCCATGCAATACATGCTTTCCTTAATACCCACCAATACCCACCACCAGGCTCAGCCAACCCCCACTCCCCTCCCCTCCAAAATCCTTGGTTTGTTTCTCAGAGTCCACAGTCTCTCATGGTTTGTCTCCCCCTCCGATTTCCCTCAACTCACTTCTCCTCTCCATCTCCCAATGTCAGTTTTTCACATCCATGCAAATAATATGTTTAAATATAATTTAGTTCTTTGCCTAACTGGTGAATTAGGAATGATTTCTTTTTAACTTTAAAATGTTGCTTTCATATCTTGGCTACTGTAAATAATGCTGCAATAGACACAGAGGTGCATATATCTTTTCAAATTAGTGTTTTTGTGTTCTTTGATAAATACTCATTAGTGGAATTATTGGATCATATGGTGTTTTTATTTTTAATTTTTTGAGGAACCTCCATACTATTTTTCACAGTAGCTGCCCCAATTTACAGTCCTGCCAGCAGTGTATGAGGGTTCCTTTTTCTCCACATCCTCAACAACACTTGTTATTTCTTATCTTTTATTATTTCAGCTATTCCTACAGGTGTGAGGTGATAATTCCACTGTGGTTTTGATTTGCATTTTCACTGTGATTAGTGATTTTGAGCATCTTTTCATGTGCCTGTTGGCCATGTGACTGCCGTCTTTGGAAAAATGTCGATTTTGGTCCTCTTCCCATTTTTTAATTGCATTGTTTATTTTTTTGGTGTTAAGTTGTGTCTTCTTTTTTCTTCTCTTTTTAAAAAGTTACCTTATTTTATTTAATTTCAATTAATTAACATATAATATATCATTAGTTTCAGATGTAGCATTCAAGTGTAAGTCTTTCAATAGACAAATGGATAAAGAAGATGTAGTATACATGTAATGGAATATTATGCAGTCATAAAAAGTGATGAAATTGTGCCATTAGTGACAACACGGATGGACCTAGAGAGTATTACGCTAAGTGAAATAGCTCAGACTAAGAAAGATAAAAACCATACAATTTCACTTATACGTGGCATTTAAACAAAAAAAACAGCATCAGACCTATAAATATAGAGAACCAACTGATGACTGCAAGGGGGAAGGAGGCCTGGGAGGATGGGCTGAATGATTGGATAGTGGAAGATAGAGGCTTCCAGTCATGGAATGAGTAAATCACAGAAATAAAAGACACAGCATAAGGAATATAGTCAGTAATATGGTAACAACATTGTATAGTGACAGATGGTAGCTATACTTGTGGTGAACATAGCATAATGTATAAACTTTTCCAATTACTATGTTGTACACCTGAAACTAATGTAATGTTGTGTGTCAATTATACTAAAAAAAAATTTAGGAAAACAGCACAGCTGAAAGTAAGTCCCCCTAAATACATACTTAAACAATGTTATACATAATTTCAGAAAATGTCTCATTGAATTTACCAATATTAAATATTTCCCTCCAAACACCTGAACAAATAGATTAAAAATTAAAGTTCATTATATAAAAAATGTTCAGCATAGGAAATGTTTGAGAAAAATGTCTTAAAAATACTTTAAAAAAGCATCCAGTTATCTAAAAAAGGGATATGAGAGTAGTTGTTCTAATGATATAAGTCAAAAAGTAATAATTCTTGAAGTAAAAATGTATAATTGCTAAAATAAAAAAATTATTGGAGTAAAACAGAACAGCATGGATCTCAGAAAAGTAATTTCTCTTTGTTTATTTTTCAAAATGTTTCCATAGTTCTCTGTCTTAACTTCTTTCTATCCTTCTTGACTATTCTATAGATTGTTTTATTTTTAAAGTTATATCTACAACATTGAAAATCTTTAAAACCAGCTCCCTTAAACCACAAATATTCTTTTTTCTATTCTATCTTCTTTACACTTATTGCTAATTATAAATTTTAAACTCCTAAATCTAAAATAATGGTCTATTATTTGAACGTTTTTTTATGATGACCCATGATTATGCCTCTTCTTGTTCTAATGTAATATTCTCTTTTTCTTAAAGACTTATTTATTTGTTTTAGTGAGAGAGAGAAACAGTGTGTATGAGAGGAGGAAGGGGCAGAGAGAAGAATCCTCAAGCAGACTTCCTGCTGAGTGTGGGGCCCAATAGGGAAGCTCCATGCCGGGCTCAATCCCAGGACCCTGAGATCATGATCTGAACTGAAGTCAAGAGTCTGCTGCTTAACTGACTGAACCATGCAGGTCCCCAACTAATGTAATATTCTTGAGACACAGTCATTACTTTTCTCCTATAGCATAAGTGCCAAGGGCTCCATAGTTTGACTAAGTTTTACAAAATGGTGGTGAGAAGCCCCAGTTTTATGTTTTTTGTTTCTTTATATTATAACCCTAGAAAACTAGTGCTATATTTTTGTAACTTGAAACAAAAATTTTGAGGTTATGCCCATATTCAACATGCAGAAAATACATTGTTATTTTTTCTTTTATCCAAAATAGTATCAGCTGAATGGCACCAAATTGCCAGGAAGTTAAAGTATACATTCACTAGCTGAATTTAATTCATCATCTATGATTATGGGATTTATTACTTTAGTATTAAGTTTTTCTGTCCCTTTTCACATTTATCATTAATCTTTCATTCCTTAATAATTTGGAAATCCTGAAAGTCTATTCTAAATCAAGTTTGGTCTTTTGCTAAATATCTTCAATATCTTAAATGATCAATATTTTGTTCAACATAGTTTTTTAAGCCAAAAGCCAGCTTTTAAGTTTTCATTGGTTATATCTATAATCTCCAGTCAAAAGTGAGTTTTAAAATAGATTTAGATAAAAATAGAGATTTAGAGGGGCGTCTAGGTGGCTCAGTGCATTAGAGACCCTGCCTTCGGCTCAGGTCATGATCCCAGGTTCCTGGGATGGAGCCCCACATCAGGCTCTCTGCTCAGCGGGGAGCCTGCTTCCTTCTCTCTCTCTCTCTCTCTCTCTCTCTGCCTGCCTCTCTGCTACTTGTGATCTCTCTCTGTCAAATAAATAAATAAAATCTTTTAAAAATAGAGATTTAGAGAAATATAATAGATTGAGTATACATATTAAGGAAACTTGAGTTTAAATGTATATAAAAATAAGTGGACACCTGTAATTCTTTAAATTATCGATAATACAAATAATACAAAAATTCAAACAACTGGATATTCCTGTTTAAAGATAGTTGAGTGGAACTATCCTATATCAGGGTTTAGAATGAAGAAATCAAGCATCTCATTTTCAGTCTGTTTTCTCTCTGCCTCGAATTTACTGGAGGGATATTTTTATAAATTACTTAACTGAGAGGACTTAATGTGAAAAATGAGGCTATTGTCCTAGATTATCAATAAATTTATATCTTTAACAATTGATTAGTGTATGTTTATGCTCCTAGTTTTAAAATTAATAGCTAGCACTTGTAAAATGATTTTCAGCATATTATACAAATTCTTTCATTTAAATAATATTTTCTATGTCTTTGTTACTACCAGATACTTTTCTAAGTAACCTTTAACTGGATTTTTACATCCATTTCAACCATCAACTGGAGTTTTACAAATAAATTAGTGATTCTCCATATATTGCACAACTGTCAAAGGTAAAACCCTGTATTCTGCCTACAAATCTATGTAATAGGTAACAGACAGATACTTCCCTTTTTAAAGTTTGTGCATAATACAAACATTTTAACTTCATATTCAATAATGCTAAAACAATAAAATTGGATTTTAATATTAAAATAGCTGACTTGAGTTTTACATATGAAATTAATAATTTATATGTTCAAAATGCCTAATTTGGTTGACTAGAAAAGGTCAGTGACCATCTAAGTTTTCACATTTTTCTGGGTTATTACCGGAACTTATTTTCTCTGGACTTAGAGCTCATTAAAGATGCATAGTCTAAAGTTCTAGCATTCAATATTTATTCTCTGATCTAGCAAACTAGTTTATACTGTGCTTTTTACTTTTTCTTTTTTGAAGCAGATGAAAAAGAATTCTTGGTCTTTAAAGAACATCAGAGAGCCTTTTCAAACAAACACTAATATAATCATCAATAATTAAGCTGTACCGAGAAATCTCATGTATTTAAAATTCTGAAACCAAATTTGACTTAAGAATTAAAAGGGACTCTCACTGTCTTCTTATAATTAGTGCAAGGATGATATTTATTATTTCTACTAAATCTGAACCAGATACTGATGTCTCAGAAATCTTGTCACATATTTTGCATGTTATAGAAATCATCATTATAATTAACTCTTTTATTCAACCAATCTAATCAAGTATCTACTGTCTACTACACACTCGGCTGAGCACAAAGTCTACCATACTCAGGAATAAAAGAAATATAATCCCTTTTCTCAAGGAGTTGATATTCTGGTAAAAAATTCATAGATGAATAATCATAAATAATATAAAAACAATTGAGGTAGGTTATTAATTGAATGTATATGGCAGTATATCAGAAGAAAAATTTAAAAGCAACAAAATGCTCTCAAGAACCTGGATTTACATGTCAGAAAATGAAAAAGAAATCTACCAGTTTTTATTTTTAAAATTTATACTCTTTCACATATTTCATATAAAAGGTTAAGAAGCCACAGAAATATTATTACATTTATTATCTCAATGTGGATTCAGCATATGTCCTGCTTTCAAAAAAATTAATATTATATCTATCTGGAACTTCAAATACTGGTTTTAAAATATTATTTAAAAAATGTTTACCTTTTTCTTCTCAGTAAACTGTAGTATTCTGCATCAGGAGGAACAGAACTTATGGCAAATTCATCAATGATGAGACAGTGCTTTAGTCTACTTTCCCTCACTAATAGTAGAGTATTGACATGACAGTGGTACAAACTGTATTATCTCTTGAATGTAAATACTTTCCTTTGTGTACAAGGAAGAGAAATAGACTCAGTGGGAGCATACCTAGGTTCAAACCCTGTCTCTGACAATGACTAGGTGTGTGAGACTGGGAAAGTTCACAAACAGTGCCTTCACTGGTAGTAATCAGGAAATCAATGGTGGCAACTGTCATCATCATTATAATTAATGATATTGATAGCAAGCAGTGTTTGCTTCCCTAAGGTCTATGTCAAAATGCAGTGTTGATAAGAATGGATACTTAGTTTACATTCTCTTCTAAAGCAGTGCTGATGGGTGTATCTTAGGCAAACACATTTTAGCTAATGTTTAACAATAAAATCAACCTTTTAAATTGTGTAGTCATGCATTATTTATGCTCTACATCAATCTACTCTTGACTTCTAGTAAATGAAATGATATATATGCAAATGTTAAAACCATGTATAAAAAAGGAAACATGCAGGAAATTACAAAACACTGGATTCTGTGTATTACCAGAGAAGGGCACACATTTGACTCTAATCTATATAGTTACTTAAAGGAAAATTTGTTTATTTCAATATATCCTTTATTTTTTAAATATTTTACCCTGAAATTTCCTAAGAGATATCCAACAGAAAGTCTATAGAACTAGTTTTCTTAGTATCTCTCAAAAAATAGCTATAGTATACTTCAGAACTAAATTAGTAAAATGAATTTTATAAAGCCAATGTATTATGATTCAATAATAAACATCTCTCTATTAACTTGACAATCCCTGAACACAAGTTTAATTCTATATATTGAGGGCTGCCTATCATTAATTTAATAACATAATATGTATTAAACAAATAGCTTTTGAGGACATTCCAGGTGTCAAAGATTGTATGTCATACCACAGACATGAATTATTATAAGATTTGACACCCTTTTCCAAGGAAATCACTGTCAAGTGAAAGAAGAGTCAGACAACAAAATGAATATAGTGCAATATAGTGATTGAAATATTAGAAAGAATGAGGAAAAATTTGGTAGCATAATTAGAATATACCTAAGATAAACTGGAGTCATTGTCTGAAATAAATCTCAAGGTCAAATAAATTATTTCAAAAAACAAAATATTGTTAAGAATTGCATAGATGATCCAACAACTGGACTACTAGGTATTTTCCCAAAGGATACAAAAATACTGATTTGAAGGGGTACATGCCCCCCAATGTTTATAGTAGCATTATGAACAATAGCCAAATTATGGAAAGAGCCCAAATGTCCATCAACTGATGAATGTAGAAAGAAGTTGTGGTATAAATATACATGGAATATTACCTAGCCATGAAAAAGAATGAAATCTTGCCATTTGCAACAATCAGGATGGACCTTGACAGTATTATGCTAAGTGAAATAAATCAGTCAGAGAAAGACAGATTCTATATGACTTTACTCAAATGTGGAATTTAAGAAACAAAGCAAATGAACATTGGAGGAGAAAAGAGGCAAACCAGGAAACAGACTCTTGACTATAGAGAGCAAACTAAGGCTTACTGGAGGGGAGGTGGATGAAGGGATGGGTTAAATAGGTGACAGGTATTAAGGAGGGTACTTGTGATGAGCACTGGGTGTTTTATGTAAGTGATGAGTCACTAAATTCTACACTTGAAACTAATACTACACTGTATATTAAATAACTGGAATTTAAATAAGAACTTGAAAGAACAACAACAAAAATCAGAACACATAATAACTTTGGAAAAGTAAAAAAAGAAAGAATTGCACAGAAAAATGAAATATATGGTAAAAACTTTGCATGAAAAAGAAAATATAATTTACACAAAAGATACGCTAAACAGCAGTAAGAAATAAGGCTCATTTCCTCTTCCAGCCATGAATGGAGTAATAGAGTTGAAATTGAACTGTCCATTCTAAACAACTAGAAACTGGATAGTACACATGGAACAAGGGTCTTCAGACATTGGACAACAGGCTACCCATGACAGTGATCCCTTTGATTAGCCAATCATACTAATACTAGAGAGAGTTTGTGGACTTCAGCATCTGGTGAGGGAGAATAACCCAGCCATGGCATCATCCATGAGTTGGGAAGACAGAGTTGAGAATTCAAGGAGGCTAAGAAGGCTAGAATTAACTGGGCACAGTACCAAAGAGAAGGGAGCTGCACAGAGACTTCCAGAGATCTGTACAGGACTGTCTTCAAGTCTTCAAATTGTATTAATCATTTATAACAACGTGAGGCTGGAAAAGAGCCACCAGAAAACAGCAGTCCTAACAAAGACCTGATAAGGTTGGAAAGCATGTGGCTCAAGAAATGTGTGCAGAGGAAAGTAAGACCTTAGCTCTCCTATGACAGAGAAGGACTAGCAAAGATAGAGCAAATGAGAAAGGATGAGCCTGTAAAAAAGACCAAGAAGTCGCATCCAAAGAGAGGGGAAAATTGGTAAGCAAGTGCTAAGAACGTCCCCTAGACAAATGCAATAGTTTTTAAAAATAGATTCTAATGTTTTTTTTCAAGTTTCTAAGCATTTGAACACAGTATCAATAACTAATAAGAAACTCTCCCTAAAGCAGTGCAAAAATTATCCATTGACATAGGAACAAGAAAACAATTTCCTCAGGATAGTCAATTCAACTCAATTCAGTTCAATTCAATTCAGAAACCCTTTGTTGGATACTGATTTCAATTTACTCTGTGGGGTGCTGTGGAGGAATAAAGGCATGAGACAAAGTTTGCAGGGGTATACATCCCATGTGAAATGAATATTATAGAAGACTACAGTGGGACATAGTTAGTTCTAAAAAAATATGAGGATTAATTCCATTGGGGGTCAGAAGGTGAGAGACACTAAGGATGGCTCCTTGGAGAAATGAAGTTTTCACAAGACCTTGAAACAAAAATAAGACTTCAGCAGGATTTGAGGATGAAAGCCATCTTAAATTCAGGAGACAGCTTGAGTATGACATTAAGGAAAATAACTCTAGCATGAGAGGAAAAGCCTTTCTTCTGGACATACACAGACAACTACTGATAGATTTTAAGAGAAAGTAAAAGTTTTTGGGAAATGTGCAGACAAATCACAAAGTAGATCCAGAACAGCAACAGTGCTGAAAAATGACTGAACAAAAACAAAAGAAGCACAGCATGGACCACAAATAGACACTGTATCATATATAAAATGGAGTTCCTTTTTATCACCTAAATTAAATTACTAATATATTGCTTTAAGTTACATTCCATTTCTATAAAATCTCACCTAGTTGTGCATATTTTATCATAGGAAAAACAAATGATTTCAAAGTGCCATGCATCATACTAGCTCCAGAAAGATCATTTAAATACAATGTCACACAATGTTTATTCATTTATACCATGAATATTTTTAATTATTTAAAAGATTATTTGTCTAAAAATGCATTATGCACTTGAATAAGAGACTTTATATTCTTATATTGTTAATCACAATGAGGGTTTGTATCGAAAGTAATAACTTTTGTGAAATAATTTAGTACTATTCCTGAAATTAATATAAAAGATGTAAGTGTGGGAACATTTATGGATTAAAAATGATGTGACTATCTTGAGTTATTTACTTAATTGAGATTAAAGAAATGAATCAAAATTTTACTTCATTGTTCAATGTAATGTTTTATATACTTATTACTTGCTACAAAAGAGTTCCAACTGACTTGATATTAATTATTTTTAAGCTGAAAAATAAAAGATCATGTAAAGACAGTTTTTCAGTACAAAAGCACACAGTCTTATGTGGCATTCCTTGGGTAACCAGCTCAATATACTTGGTTGCTATAGAAACCATTTCTAAGGAAACAGAAGAAAGAAGAATGGGTATTTCTGGTGCTGGCTGTGTGCCTGAAAGAAATGATAGTAAACAAACAGTAGTACTTCTTTTTAACATAGGCACTTATCAATTACACTTTAAGATAAATGAACTAAGGAAAAAATACTACCAGTTTGATGCTGGAAGTTACTTGTATAAAGAGACTAAATTATTTTTTAATGTCACATTTCATCTAATTGAACTACTAACAATGAATAGCTAACCACACATGTAGATGCACTGAAAAAATGTGTTTGATTTTTATTTGTCACATTTCTAAAACTTAAGACAGAAAACTCCAATTTAAAATAGGTTAAAATATAACAATTTTATAATGAAGAAAATGGCTCATGGAAGTTTATTTCATTTTTTCATTTAAATTCCAGGTAGTTAACATACAGTGTAATATTAGTTCCGTGCAGAATTTAGCTATTCATCATTTACACAACACCCAGTGCTCATAGAGTTTATAATCAAAGAAAATCTTTTTCAGTTCACTTTGTTAAAAGAAGAAGCTCAAGTCAGTGACTTGCACGTAAGTAACTTGCACATAATCTCAGAGTAATTTAAGGGGAACTGGAATGGAATTGAAGTTCCCAAGCCTAAATCCAATTTCTTGCAGCACAAAGTTTACCACAAAAATATGTTTTTCAGGTCCAAAAAAATGAATCAAATTTTTACTGAATATATACTTCTGTGCTCAAAACTAAGGACACAAAAATGAGATACAAGTCTTGCTTGTAAACAGCTTATTTTCTTGTGTGTACTGAAGGCAAACAGATAATTACACATAATTATAAGCATACAGCTATAACAGACGAAGGGTCATTGTAAAGATACTGTACAAAGGGTCTCATCATCACAGAGCAACTTTACATTTGCTTGTTTAAGGTTAACACAGAACCTTGAGGAATTGCTGTGAAGATAAACTGAGTTGAAATCATGGTGTTTAGCTTACTCCTACCACTTAGAAAATCCTTAATACATTTAGCTACTAGTTTTGCAGGAAAAGGCTAAAAGTGTTTTTAAATAACATATAACCTAACCATTAGGCACATTTTGCCCTATTCTGGAAACTGCTATCTTGAGTCAGAATCATGAACACTGCTGCTGGCCTCTTTTCTTTTTTTTTCATTTCTTACTCCTTTTTTTCACTTATAAATACTTAAAAGTTGATGTCAGTTGGAACCCTGAGAATACACTTCTGTATTTATTTTCTGAGTGAGATCCAGGAAAGTAGAACACTGACCATGGTTTATCAGCTGAAAATCTACCTGTGGCCTGTATCTTCCAGGTGTCTCTCTATCCCTTTCTAATGTGACATCAAAACTTTCTGGATTTTCCTGTGTTGTAGACAGAATATTGAGATGACCCTATGGGGGAGAGGAGTGGGGGGGAAGATGACCCTTTGAATGATCTCATTTTTGAATAACCTTCTCCCTTTGAGTATGGGTGGGTCCTGTGAATATGATGAGCTATTGCTCTGGTGATTATATTATGTCACTATGAAAAAGGTGAACCTGATATAATCAAATGAACCCTTAAAAGCAGAGAGGTTTCTCCCACTAGTGGAAGAAGAGGAAGTCAGAAAGACTCAAAGGGTGAGAGAGATTGGATGGCAGGGAGGTTCTCCCTTGATGAGAGGCAGCAGGTCATGGGACATGACCCTGAGAATGGCCTCTGCGGGCTGACAGCTACACCGGGATGACAGCCAGTGAAGATAGGCACCTCGGTCCTACAACAACCAGGAAATAGATTCTTCCAACAAGAAGTGAGTAGAAAGAGGTCCCTAAGCCCAGATGGGAACCACAGCCATAGCAAAAAATCTATTCACACTGTGCTTGGGCTTCTGGCCTATAGAATCTGTAAGATGTTACATTTTTGTTGTTTTAAGCCATTAAGGTTGTGGTAACTTGTTAAACAGCAATAAAACAAAACCCAATAAGACATCGCGCTTTCTTGAAAGCCCTTTCCCCTAGCATCTGATAATTCAGAACCTAATCTCTCAGTTGAGATATCTTTCATTTATGCCAATTCCTTTGGCCTGTCATGCTTCATCCAGCCACCAAGACAGGTTTTAGAATTTAAAGTTGACATAGAGAAGGGTTTATTATTATTTTTTTTAATGAAGAAAACACACATACAGAATTCTCTACTCATAAAAAAAGAGTAAGATTTAAGAAAATGAGAAGTGATATTTCCAACATTTATAGAGGTGGTTACATGGTCTGGTCCTGGACTTAATTTGTTCTCCAAATCACATTGTCAGGATCAATAAAGTTAATGCTAGTAAATATATTTTTTTATTCTCAAATTTTTAAAAAGATTTCATTTATTTATTTGAGAGAGAGAGAGAGAGAGTACACAGAGGGAGAATGAGAGGCAGAGGCAGACTCCTTGCTGAGTAGGAAGCCCTACAATGTGGGGATTGATTCCAGGACCCTGAGATCATGACCTGAGCCGAAGGCAGACGTTTAACTGACTGAGCCAGCCAGGCACCCCAAATCTCAAAGATTTTAAAGATTTATCTATTTGTAAGAGAGAGAGAGAGTGCACATGTGCCAGTGCAAGTTGGGGGAGGGCCAGAGGAAGAGAATTTCAAGCAGACTCCCAGCTGAACACTGAGGCTGGATCTCCTGACCTGAGAAATCATGACCTGAGCCAAAACCAAGAATCAGACACTTAACCTATGGAGCTACCCACATGCCCCTGATTCTCAAATTTGAACTGAATTTATAATTTATGCCAATTTCCCTGTAGTTACTTCAAATTAGTTGTGACCAGGTCTAAAGCAGGTATGATACTTGTGAAGTTTAGTAGGACCTAAATAGATTACTTTTAGATGTTTCCTATTCTTTTCCTTATTTTTAGAATTACATTATTCTGAACAAAAAGTATGTGAAGTAACAATATTTCAAAAACACGTAAGTTCTTCCTTGAAAGTATAACAATATTTTAATAGCAAATAGAACAGATGACATAAAAACAAAAAAGTTGGCTTAAAATGACATTTCAGAAGGTGAAGTAGGTATTCTGGAATATTTATCTCTCTTATGGGAACCAATAATTATTTTCCCCTAGGACTCTCATATTTCTTCAATCTCCTTACCTAAATTTGTTTCATACCAAGGCAAGTAGATATTAAAAATGCTGAGGAGCTTAAATCTGTTTCAAATGCCAAAATTTTAAAAAACATCAAAATATCTTTGAGAAAATTTGCTTTGAGTTGAATTGAAATTAAATATGTAGGATGAGTGCAAGTTTCAAAGTGAGGAGACTAGAGACTTAAGTTTACCATTTAAATCTAGATCTGCCTTTCTAGAAAATCTGTAAGTGCTAAGCTACAAATTCCCCTAAGAAAAACTGAAAGTTAGCTTTGAAAGGTAATAGACACTTTGGTGCAAACAAAATATTTCAAAGAATCATTAAGGCATGGATATTACTTTGTTGATGTATTATTAGCAGTTAAGCATTTTTTGAAAAAAATTGATAGTACTAAGTAGAAAGCTTCAAACAGAAATCATGTATAAAGGGATAAAGCAGTCAAATAGCTCTCTCTTCATGAGAAAGATTCAGATAAAGAAAACATGAAGAGTAATATCTCAACAATTTCAAGAATGTGGTTTTACTTACACATTTATCAAAAGCAAATTATTCTTATTAAAATCTGGACACATAGAGCACATTGAGAAGTTTATCCTCTCCCAGATCCCCAGTTACATATAAGGTAAAACAAAAAGCAAAACAAAACAAAACAAAACCCAAACCCAACCATTCTTCTAAAATTTGTGTTATGTTTAAACATTAGTTCTGTCCTAGAAAAGTTACATATAGTAAAGTATAATCTTGTGTTTTACTTTTATCTTCACTGTTAGTGATTCTTTTCAAATTGAGGCACACAAATAAATAAATATTTATTTATTTATCAAAAGATTTTATTTATTTATTTGTGAGTGAGAAAGAGAGAGATAGAGAGTGAGAGAGAGCATAAGCAGGCTGAGGGGCAAAGGGAGAAGCAGACTCCCCGTTGAGTAGGTAGCCTGATGTGGGACTTGATCCTCGGACTCTGGGATCCTGACCTGAGCTGAAGGCAGAGACTTAACCAACTAAGCCACCCAGGTGCTCCAAGAGGCACATAAATATTTATAATTTAAAAGCTGGAGTCCTGATACTGCCTCTATGGTAAAATAAAATAATACTAATATGAATTTATTTTTTTTGCTTGTGATTTAGTGATTAATTTTTGGCTTCTGTTAATATGACATCTTTCCATAAATGTCTTTTTAAAATGCACTAAACAGAAAAAAATGGATTAACATTGATTTCCCTCACTAGGAAATAAATACAGTTACAACCAAATTAATAAAACAGAATTACAGTTATTTAAGATTCTTAGAGAAATTATAATTTATAGAAAAATCCCTGTTTTTTACAGTATTGAATTTATATACATATTTAAAAATCTGCAACAAATATTTTGGTGACAAATAAGAAATGGGAATGATTTAGAAATATTTTGTTCCCTTATTTCTGTCTTCTCATAGAGGATAAGACTAGATGATTAATTAATTGTCACCATAAAGGTTGTAATCGCTTCCTTATTTAATGGCTGGTACTTCTAATAATGTCTTTTCTACTTTATGCTAGAAACTTATTTTGCTTAGATGCTTTTCAGTTGGAAAGTACTTTTGGATGCCCAAAATGTACATGTTATTTTTATGAGAATTTAATCTTTGAGTCCATACTTTGTCAAAACTATTATTTGCTTAGTTTTGTTTGTTTTAATCATTAGTAATGCCTACCACAGCCTCTGACTCAGAAACACTCCAGTCTTCTGTGTTTGTATTAGAAACCTAGTCTTCCTTCCTACTATGATATGACACCAGCAGGGTTGAGAAGCCCAGCAGCCCTAGGGGCTATCAGGATATACACAGAGATTCTTTTTCTTTTCCAGGCCAATTGTGGACAGATTTCTTCACTATGCCTTTTGTGGGGGGGGGAGAGGGCTCTTAATTTGAACAAATATTTTCACAGATAATTTTTTTACACTTTAATTGATTTTATTGCTAAAACAATGACTGCTATGGTTTATCTATGTTCACGATCTCCAAATCCTTTATTAAGCACAGCATGGTCTAGTTTAATTCTCATAAGAGTGGTGTGCAGTGGTTATGGCTGTTACTCCCATTTTAAAGGGAGTAAGGTGAGTCAGGGAGTGGTTAAGTATTTCTACTATCACACCATTGCTAAGTAGATTTGAAGTTAGATAGTTTGACTGTAGAGCCTAAATTTGGAACCCCCATACTGTGGTAAGGACACTACAGAAAACAATATTCTAATTTCTATGGGGCATTAATAAAAAGTGCAAATTTTTGACATGCATGTTTCAGTTTCCACTTTGATTTTGTGGAATCAAAACTGACATTATATATCTCTTGTGCTTTTAAAAATTAAATGAGTATAAAATTGTGGGTAATGCCTGTTGTGCTAATAAAATATTTTCTCCAGCCAGTTTGTAAAAAAATATATAATTTTATTTATAGGCCCTATTGCCTGTTTTTTTGTTTTTTTTTTAAAGATTTTATTTATTTATTTGACGGAGAGAGAGAGAGAGAGAGAGATCACAAGTAGGCAGAGAGGCAGGTGGGGGTGGGGAAGCAGGCCCCCTGCTAAGCAGAGAGCCCTATGCAGGGCTCCATCCCAGGACCCTGAGATCATGACCTGAGCCAAAGGCCAAGGCTTACCCCACTGAGCCACCCAGGTGCCCCACCCTATTGACTTTTTAAAAAGATGTATTTTCAAGTATAAACCATGATAGTTATATACCTTCAGATATTAAATGGTCTAAAAGAACAAAATTTCACTCATATTGATTTCAGCTATCAAAATGATAATACAACTTTATTTTACTTCCTTCTATTATAGAATGCTCATTGGATTGCTGTAGGAGTGACAGAAGCACTGGTATCAAAAGAAGAGACCAAAAAAAAAAAAAAAAGCCCAAAAAACAAACAAACAAAAAAACCCACAAAACCCCAACTGAACAAACTAGAGGAAATAAAAACATATCCAAAGTCTAAGCAAAATGGTAAGCTACTTAGACCAACTTGACTCAAAATAAAATCATAGACTGAAAATCAAATAGAAAATTATAGCATATTATAATCTTAAATCAAAAGAGTTATACTTTACCATCTGAAGTTCCCAAATTATATATAGAATCTTATCCATTTGCAAACATGGATTGAATCAAATCTTGTTTTTCAGCTTTAAATTGCCCTTAGGAAGCAAAATATCATGGAAAATTCAGAGGAAAGGGAAAAGAAAGAGCAGATAGATACAATAGGAATATGAGAATTAATGTGGTTTATACACTTCAATGAGGTTGTAATTCAAAGCTGATAGTATAGTAGTTAGACATTGGGTCAAGATGTGAATGCAGGACAATGAGTCAGGATCTCAGGAAGGAGGAGAAATTGTCATATGAAATTTAGGGACTCCTGGGAAGCTGGTAAAGACTGTCTCAGAGCATTAGCTATTGAGTCTTCTGTAACTGATACATATAAAAAGTATACATGGGAATTAAAAAGTTCTAGGAAAGGGTTAGAAATCCCTGGCTGAACTCAAGCTCGGGATTGAGAACCAAGAGAGATGCAAGAGTGTGGCTACATCCAGAAAGCAAATGTCAAGAGTAGGATAAATTTGCCAACAGTAAGTGAATAAGTCAAAAGTAGAGTATATAACAATAAAATTCAGGACAAGAACCAAGTTCACATTTCACATATTCAAAGTTTAAAGACCAGACAGATATTAACGGTGTTTGGGGAAGCAGTGTAGAAACTACAGAGTGTGCAAAGTTGGATTAAGCAAACAAACATTTAGGGAGAAACTAACATTTATGTGGTACTGTGACAGGAATTTATATATACTTATTTATATAACCCTCAAAAATTACTCCACAAAGTTAGTACTAGTCCTATTTTACAGATACACAACACAGGCTAAAGCAGGTAACTTTTCAAAAGCCAAAGAGCTAGTAAGTCACGGAATTGGAATTCTAGGTTTTGTGCATCTTACATTCTTCTTCCATATTACCAGACAATGAAACTGTATAACTCAAGATTTTAAAGATCTGGGCAAAGAGTCTGGAAAATGTATAAAGACTCGGCACCAACATTTGACTTTAGTGTGGTAGGGTGTCCTTATGGGAAAATGGCGAGACCAACAAGGGAATGCCATGTATAATAAAGGCAGAAACTGGAATAATGTAATTGCAAGCCAAGGAACACTAAGGATTGACAGCCACTGCTAGAAGCTAGGAAGAAACTAGGAAGAATTTACCTCCATAGGTTTCAGAGAGAGCATGACCCTGCCAACATTTCGTTTAGATTTCTAGGTTTCAGAACTGTGACAGGATACATTTCTGGTGTTTTAAGCACCCAGTTTTTGTTCCAGTGTTATTGCAGCCCTAGAAAACTAACATACTGTTCATCAAAATATATTTGTATTCCCAGCATTTGTGTCACAATTATGAAATTTCAGAGTCAATGTTATCAAAACTCATGTCTTTGGCTTCTATCTTCTTCTCCTTCATTATTTTCTAATTCTACCATTGCTCTCTCAGTAATTCATATTGTATCATTAGCTCTTTCCCTTCTATACTTATTTCCTGCTATATACAAACACACAAGCACATATCTGGGTCTACACACATATGAACAAATACACAAAAATACATACATGTGTGATACCATCATGTGGTCAGGGTACAGACAACTTGAATTATTAAATATTACAGTTAGTAGAGAGTTCCTTCATTCAACATGGAGTCACAAATAAATTTCAAGAATACGTGTAAACACAAAACACTAAACATATATTTCATGCTGAATGTAATTTGTTAGTTCATGGCAGATGTAGAAATCATATGGTCTTTCTGTGCCTCAGGGTGATAATCAGCAAAGTCATTATAAACTTATCAGACTTTTGCATTGTAATAGAACTGCTGTTAGACACAGCTTTATAGTTGATAAAATTTCAGATAAACCTATTTGTGGCATGTCTGGAAAAATTGGTTTGCATAATTTCCCCTTACTTGTCTTCAGAGGGTGCTTAAGATACTTTTCTCTGCTTAATAAAATTGATTATAAAAATAAATAAAATTAATCCAATGTTTTAGCAAAGCCTGTTAGTCTGACCTTCAAAATATACCCAGAGTCTGAGCATTTTCCAAGCCTTCACTGCTGACACTTGGACGGAGCCATGTTCATTTCTCACCTGGACTAGGGCATTAGCTTTCTAACTGGTCTCCCTCTCTGTATGCCTGCCTTATCCCCACCCACTAAGCAATTCTCCACTGCGCAGCACAGCGATCACTGAGATCATGTCACTCCTCCGTGCAAACATCTGGAATAAACTTCTGTTTCATTCATAATACAAGACAAGCCTTTAAAATGGCCCCAAATTCTTGGAACCTGATTTTGTTCTTTCTGTCCTGTCCTCTATCTGATTTCATCCTCTACAGGTTTCCCTCTTGCTTACCTGCTCCACCACACTGGCTTCCCTGCTGCTCTTAGAAAACATCAAACACACACCTACCTTAACACAGCATTGGCCATTTGCTTGTTGTGGGATATTTTTCCTCCTTTTACCTATTCAGCTTTCATCTTCTTCAAGTTGGCTTCCTAAACAAGATCATATGGGACCATACTGCTGTCTCCCACCTACCAACTCAGAACCTGAGATACCCTCCCTCTCAGATCTGCTCTACTTCTTTTAAGCATATAGTCTATACACACATCCAAACATATTCTCTCTCTAGATTAGAACTATACTATGTACATTTTATTATATACAACATGTCATACAAAATATAGGTTTATTATGCTTAATGTTTATTGTCTGTCATCACTAGAATTTAAGCTCTAGGAGGGCAGGAAATATTTGTTATTTTTAGTAGTGCATTATCCATGCCATAAATAGAGTCCTGGATGTGGTGCATCCTCAATAAAATGTGTTGCTCAGCGAAATATGGTTATTAAGGGAGGACATATGTTATGCTAATCACCATTAACTTAGATAATAACACTGTCAAGGGATTTGAATAATATCTTAATTATTGATATAAAATAGCATCTCAAAATATTGTTGATTGATGTTCATAAAAGTGACAACTTGTAATACTGCACCACATGTTTCAAGTATAAATAGATTAGGGAGGCAATAGATATATCTTTTTCTAAGTTCCCATGCATAAGTGACTGACAATAGTAAATAGTACTGAGAAAAACTGTGTCTGTGGAGAGGGAAGTAATTCTCCTCCTTGGCAGAATTTGATACACTGGCTGAACCAATGGGTGAAGGACTATACGCCACAGTTTTAAAATCTCACTTCCTTGCTTTCCTCAGTTCTTCCCTCCTTACGACCTCCCTGGAGTACGGGATGCCATTCATCAGAAGGCTCAGCTGAGAGCTGTCTGAATGTGAAACGTGGAGCAAGTGAAGACAAAAGGGCATGATGAACAAGCAGAGCCTCATTCCCTTCATTGGACAGTAACTTGTCCTTAAAAATCATCATAGCTACATCTTGCAAACTCAAGCTTCAGTCCCAACTCAAGCACTTATTAGCTGACAGATTTGAGCCAAGACAGTCTCTTCCTGCAAAGCTGTTCAGTGACTAGATCTTTAACCCCAGGGCACTGTTAGTTATTGAATGGTATTGAATAAATGGCAGCTACTATTATTATAGCTATCCTTGAAACAGATAATTTTGTCTTTGCCTTCATTTTCCTAGTATCCAGATATGCCCCCTGAATATCTATGCTGTTTCTTGCCCAAATCATTTCCCTCCTGTGACTGTCCTCTTTAAGCCGTATTATAACACTGGCTGGATTACAGGACTGGATCATTTAGACTGCCTACATCCTCTGCGTAGAACATCAAATGCCCATCCTCACTCATCTTCTCATTGAAGAAGTGATATAGTGCCTTGAATGTCAGCAGTGCCAGATTCTTCCTCAAGAACTGTGAGTGGTTCCCAAAATGAATCCTACTTCCTGGACATCTTGAATCAAGCTTACATGCCTTACTAGCTGCCTCGCCTCTCCTAATATCAAGTCACTTGCATACACAATGCCATCCTGAACCATGATTCAATTGGTAGTTCCTTGAGATTCCATGTATTGAGTGATACAGCTTCTTCCTGAGGGGCCAGACACTTCAGCCATGTTTACTTTTTCAGTCCTAGGGTATTTTCTCCCACTCTCCAGCTTCCACAAATCCACAGTTTATGCTGCTTTAGTCATAGCAGCCTTCACAGCTAAGCCCCGCCCCCACTTATAAATAAACTATTGACAATCTTTGTGACCAACTTTAAGATAGTCTTTCCTGAGACCTCTACAATTATGGCAACACTTTGGATAAGGCATTATATCTATTAACACATGGCTCTTGCACTGAAAGAGCATAAATACACACATGACCAAAATCATGGTGACACTAAGTATAATGATATATCAGAGCAAAAATAAAGGGGAAAAATAAATTTTTAAGTGTGTTACAAAGTCTTACAATAAGAGGTGACATTTGATTTGATCCTCAGGAAAGGAATTTGACAAAGTGGGCAATAGAGGGCATTTAGGAAGAAGGACTGTGAATACCAAAATGCAGAGTTGGACAACTGTGTACCAGTATTGAAGAGTGTAGTTAGTTATAAAATAGGGCCAGGATAGGTGGTAGAGAATCGCTTCAGATGATACAATTGACACTGAATACTATAGTTGGAATCGTTAGGATTTTAAACCTCTCCTGTTAGGAAATGAAGATTCATTGTAACTTTCTAAGCAGAGGAATGAAAATCACATAAGAAAAACAACTCTGAAAGTAATGTGGAAGAGGGATTCAAAAGAGATGGTAAGAGTTTAAGCTGGAGTAGTAGTAGTGAGCTAAGAGGCTGGGTGAGAGAACTTTGTAGATAAAATTCTTAGTACTTTTGATAAAATAAAGTTTACGCTGAAGTTCAGAAATCTAGCTGGTTATGAATTTCAATTTTGAGAATGATTCAATGGAGAAAAAAAAAGTATGGGTAGGGAAAGAGATGGAGGTTGTGATATTGAAGAGATAAAAATTTTATGTTTTTGAGGGACTGATAGGCAAAAAATGTTAGTCTCAAAATAGAAACAAGTTTATGTCTTTGCATATATTTGAAGTCATGAATGTAGGTGCTACATCTCCAACAACAAATTGTGGAATAAAGAAAAAAGAATAGAAAAAAAGAAGAGTGAAGAGTGTGGAAAGAAAGGAAGGGGAAGTTTAAGAATGAAACCTAAGGGATTCTAATAGTTAAATGGACAGCATGAAGCTGTGTTTTAAATTGGCCTGGCTGAGGTGGGGAGAGAATTCCAGAACAGCAGTAGCACAAAGGATGCCAGCCAGGTACATAATTTGTTGAACCCAGTGCAAAATGAAAATGTGGGGTCCTTTGTTCAAAAAAAAGAGGCAGGAAAATTTTTCATTAAAGGTCCTGAAATAAAAGCTTTTTCTTTCTTTTCTGGTCTCCTTTTCATCTCTTCATGATATATTTTACTTGCTATTTAATGTCATTCTAGATGAATCACTGAACACTATCAAAAACTAATGATGTACTATATGTTGGCTAGTTGAATTTAAATAAAAAAATTTAAAGAAGAAAATTTAAGATTTTCAACTTTAGCATATATTTTACCATTCATGTTTATACTGTGCAATGCCTGTTTTAAATGGAATATAAGAGAATTTAACTCTTCAGTGGCATCATCAAAATTATATAAATCATGTTTCAGAGCTAGTACATGCATTTTGTTCTTAGCAAAAACTAACTGAACACTGATAGAAACTTAATTGCTTTTATTCCACGTCTTGCTACCTGCATATTCTAACACTACCTTGGAACCAGATGACTTCCATAATACCCTTAGTTTATACTTCCTTTGAGCCTCACTAACATTCTACATACTATGGCTCTACCAAGTGGGGGTCCTTCTGAGTGTAGGGCTTTTGTGACAGTTTACACACCCTTGAAAGCAGTCCTGCATATAGATTCGAGAGCTTCACAAAGAGATTACCATAGTCTGTGACTTTATCCTAGGGCTCTGTCAGAATGGTACAGAAGACAGGAATGTTGTAACTTGGGGTAACATAATAGAGTTAAGCGGGTCTGAAATACAAACTTACCTGAGTCCATATAAGGCTGGTATTTTACCTTGGTCACAAAGGTAAAATATACTAATCTGAGACTTATAAACACCTTACACATATTGCTACTCTAGGAACTGGCAAATTTCTAGAAAGAAGAAGTTAGTAAGCATTCTACCTTTGTAGACCATATGGCATCCATTACAACTACTCAACTTTGCTGTCATAGTATGAAATCAGCCATAGACAGTATGCAACCAATGGGTATACCTGTGTTCCAGTAAAACTCTTTACAAAAACAAGTGATGGGTCAGGTATGACCTGCAGGTAATACCTTGCCAATCTCTGGTCTATGCTGTTGTTTTCCCAAGGTCAAATTCCCAAGACTCAACAATGGAGATGAAAGTGTTTTGAAACCAAAGAATTGTAACATGCATGAAAAAAATTGGATTATTAACTATATTCACTCTATTATTTTGCATATCATACTATATTTTGTATAGTGTTATCACTATTTATTGTAGCAATAAGTGAGAATAAAATATAAATAATGAATATTCTTGAATCCTGCAAACTAGCAAAACACAAAAAGCACAGGGCATTCTTCTGTGAAAGATGCTGGGGGAGGTATAGGAAACCATATGTCAGGATTTTATTTCAGATCTGTGTGCTAGGTTTCAGTTGGTTATAGTTTGCCCTGCAGAAGTAGTTGTGTTCATTAGTGGTTCAGTTCTAAATGGGATTGTTTTATACACTGCAAGTAAATTAGAACAAAAGTGACTGTTGATTGTGACAGAAGCTTTTGTCTTCTATGCACATACTTCCTGACCACAAAGGACAGGGTGTGGAGCTGCTCCTCTGCAGTAAAGTAACTTGGGGAACTGTAGGAGGAGGTCTCATGTTTCAGCTGAAGGGGGACATCTCCTTTGGTGCTTACTGGTTTTCACCAAAAGGAAAACTTCCTCTACATTTGCTGGTTTGTAGAATGGACATATAAGAATGAGACTTTTGAAAACCTCAGAATATAAAAAATGATTCCAAATTTGTCAATAGGTAGAAATGAGAAAGAGTTACAATTCTTTTAAAAAGGCTTAATTCATATCTGAGTGTTTGAGGTCCAAAACAATAGATAAGCAAAGGAACAAAAAATTACAGCCATGCTGGTGCCTGTCTTAAGGTAGTTAAGTCAAAAAAAATCTGGATATTGAGTAATATAATGTGATTAATTCCATCCCATTTTTTAAAATTTCACTAAAAAGTAAAGAATTCTGCAGAAATATAACTAATGATCTCAATCTCTACATAGTAATTTAATTTCAAAAAATATGTATGGCAATGTTGATAAGATTTCTGTGTTATTTCAGAAAAATATTTTATATTACTTAAAATAATTTTGATTTATTTTATTTCACTATAATAATGCTAATTAGCAATGATTTTTCTATCCTTTCTACATGAATCATTGTAGATCTCATAAAAACTTGATTATTTTGATCTAATATAAGTAAAATAATTAAATATATCTTCTGAAATGTTCTTTATTTCTCACTATATACAAATATTTATAAAAATGTTTTTATTAATCATAAAATATATAATCAGTATGAAACTTTTAGAAAAAAAAATCAGTATTGAAAGCAATATTGTTTAGGTAGAATCCTTTGTATGCATATGTGTGGTGTGCATATACTCATGTATTTGTAAGTATGTTGTATATATGACTTTATAACTTCTGCTTAATAGTATTATTAAGTACCCATATTTATTTAATTCAACCACTATTAGGGCACATTTGTTACTAAATATTTATTATTTTAATTACATTTATGTTATTTTTATGTTTGATGTTATTATTATATTTATGTCATGGTACTTTGGGTATATCAACAATAATTTCCTAAAACTCAGATTATGTTATTATTAAAACTTCTAAAATTTCTGGTGGCAAGTAATTCTCCAAAAATATAGTGTCAACTTATTTCCTCACCAATAAAGTGGTATATCTTCACAAATTCAAGTATTACAGTTGAAAAAAAATAATAAAACACTGGCAAATGGGTAAAATTTGTCTCATTTTAAATTTGACATCTTTGGTTGCTTCTGATGATTTTTAATTATGTTTTACTGATTATGTACAGCAAAGCATATTGCTATTTGAGTGGTCAGCTTTTCTTCTTTGACTTGAAAGAGTATTTACAACCATGTCTATCCTATGTGGAACACATTTTTGTATATATTTGCTTTAACTATGTTTATGACCATTTTTGGAATAGAAGGGTATTAATTTTAGTTATTCTACTATAAAATATACTCACTATCAACACCTATGTATAATTTTCTATTTTTGCTTTTAGGCTTAAAAAGTTCCAGTTAGACCATCTATGAAAAACGCACAGCAAATATCATTCTCAATGGAGAAAAACTGAGAGCTTTCCCCCTAAGATCAGGAATATGACAGGGATGTCCACTATCACCACTGCTATTCAACATAGTACTAGAAGTCCTAGCCTCAGCAATCAGACAACAAAAAGAAATAAAAGGCATCTGAATCGGCAAAGAAGTCATTTGCAGATGATATGATACTTCATGTGGAAAACCCAAAAGACTCCACTCCAAAACTGCTAGAACAGTGTCAGGATATGAAATCAATGCACAGAAACCAGTTGCATTTCTATACATCAACAGCAAGACAGAAGAAAGAGAAGGAGTCGATCCCATTTACAATTGCACCCCAAACCATAAGATACCTAGGAATAAACCTAACCAAAGAGACAAAGAACCTGTACTCAGAAAACTATAAAGTACTCATGAAAGAATTTGAGGAAGACACCAAAGAAATGGAAAAATGTTCCATGCTCATGAATTGGAAGAACAAATATTGTAAAAATGTCCATGCTACATGTCCATGCAATCTACACATTTAATGCAATCCTTATCAAAATACCATTAAGTTTTTTCAAAGAAATGAAATAAATAATCCTAAAATTTATATGGAACCAGAAAAGACCCTGAATAGCCAGAGGAATGTGGAAAAGAAAGCCAAAGTTGGTGACAACACAATTATAGACTTCAAACTCTATTACAAAGCTGTAATCATCAAGACAGTATGGTACTGGCTCAAAAACAGACACATAGATCAGTGGAACAGAATAGAGAGCCCAGAAATGGACTCTCAAGTCTATGGTCAACTAATCTTCCACAAAGCACAAAAGAATGTCCAATGGAAAAAAGACAGTCTCTTCAAGAAATGGTGTTGGAAAAATTGGACAGCCACATGCAGAAAATAAAACTGGACCATTTCCTTACACCACACACAAAAATAGACTCAAAATGGATGAAGGACCTCAATATGAGACAGGAATCTGTCAAAATCCTTGAGGAGAACACAGGCAGCAACCTCTTCAATCTCAGCCACAGCAACTTCTTCCTAGAAACATGGCAAAGCCAAGGGAAGCAAGAGCAAAAATGAATTATTGGGACTTCTTCAAGATCAAAAGTTTTTGCACAGCAAATGAGAGAGTCAGCAAAACTAAAAGACAACTGACAGAATGGGAGAAGATATTTGCAAACAACATATCAGATAAAGGGCCAGTATCCAAAATCTATAAAGAACTTACCAATCTCAACACCCAAAGAACAAATATATTACCAATCAAGAAATGGGCAGAAGACATGAACAGACATTTCTACAAAGAAGACATCCAGATGGCCAACAGACACATGAAAAAGTGCTCCACATCACTCGGCATCAGGGAAATACAAATCAAGACCACAATGAGATACCACCTCAAACAGTCAGAATGGCTAAAATTAAGTCGGAAAATGACAGATGCTGGCGAGGATGAGGAGAAAGGGGAACCCTCCTACACTGTTGGTGGAAATGCAAGCTGGTGCAGCTACTCTGGAAAACAGCATGGAGGTTCCTCAAAAAGGTGAAAATAGAGCTACCTTATGACTTAGCAATCACTCTACTGGGTATTTACCCTAAAGATACAAATGGAGTGATCTGAAGGTGTACATGCACCTGAATGTTTATAGCAGCAATGTCAAGAACAGCCAAACTATGGAAAGAACCTAAATTTCCATCAACAGATGAATGGATAAAGAAAAAGTGGTATACATATATACAGTGGAATACTATGCAGCCATCAAAAGAACTGAAATATTGCCATTTGAAACAATGTGGAGGGAACATGGAGGGTATTATGCTGAGTGAAATAAGTCAATCAAAGAAAGACAATTAGCATGTGATCTCTCTGATATGAGGAATTTGAGAGTGGGGCGTTAAGGAGGGTAGGGAAGGGATAAATGAAACAAGATGGGATTGGGAGGGAGACAAACCGTAAGAGACTCCTAATCTCACAAAACAAACTGAGGGTCGTTGGGGGGTTGGGGGAGTAGAGATAGGGTGGTTGGGTTATGGACATTGGGGAGTGTATATGCTATTGGGGTGCTGTGAAATGTGTAAGCCTGATGATTCACAGACTGGGGCAAATAATACATGATATGTTAATAAAAATAATTTAAAAAATTCCAGTTAGAGATGAAATAAATATTAACTTATATTTGATTTGGATTATCTAAGGTTTTATTTTATAATTTCATCTAGTTAGATAAATTTTATCACAGAACTTATTCTGGTATAAGGATATAGAGGAAGAGTTTTCAAAATAACAAAATATATGAAAATATTTATCAAATCTCTTTTTTATGTAATTTTATGCAATCTAACATATGCGTCTGGACTTTAAATTCTATTTCCTTTTACCTGTACCCCTGTAATAATACACATATTTTATTAGAATTGATTTTAATATATTTCATAATCATACAATGCTTAGTACCATTTCTATTCAACATTTCCCTATTCCCTTTGACTCAAAAGGACTTGATCAAGTTCCAAATATTATTCCATTTGGATTTGTTTGAAATTGCTTTATGCTTTGCAAATGTAGTGTTTCTTTAGTATTAAGGGCTTACATTTGCAAGAGCTCAAATAACAGCATCACATCTCCATTTAATTTATTTATAGTATTCTGGTTATTTCATGTATTTTCTATTTGATTTTCTAAATGGTATGTAATAAATATGTGTACAGGTGTATATAAGGCATTTTGACTTAGGAGTTTAATGGAATTATGTCTTATGTTAGAATTTGAAGAATGACATTGAGTATTGTACTCTAATAAATATAACTTATTATAAATATATTATATACAAATATAATAAAATATATGTTATGTTTGGAAATAATTATAAATGCCAAAAAGATCCGAAGATAATGTAAATGTAAATCCCTTAAGATGGAAAAAAAGAGAAAGAGAGAAAAATAAATACTCAGTAAATTATAAATTTTTAAAATATTTTTACCTAATGATTTGGTAAATTATAGTATTAAATATCTTTCTTTGACTCACCCATTTATTTCCAGATGAAATATCCCTTTGCCATTTACTATAATGTTATGTATACTATGTTGAATATTTTTAATTTAGAATTTTGCAACTATGAATGGATAATAATATAAATATAAGTATATAATTATATTTATACACATATATATAATTATAAATAAATAACAATAAAAATAAATATAAGGTTTTCATTTCAGTACTATTTTTGATATCCATTGCTATTGGAAAATCTTTGGATCAGGAAGCTCTGGCTGTTCTCTCTCAAATCCTTTCAAACAATTGGTAGAAAAAATAGAGAATTATATTGCTAGAGGATAATCATACCAAACTGCTAGAGACTGTATTTTTTTCTCTTTTTTTAAAAATAATTTTTTAAATTTCCTTACATAATCTCTAAGACCAATATAGGGCTAGAACTCATTGCATGCTCTACTGACTGAGTCAGCCAGGTGCCCCCACTTTTTATTTTCCTTTTAAACTTCACTTGATTAGTAAACAAAACCATGAAGACTGGTTTGATATAGAGGATGGCTGACAAAGACAACTTCAATTCAATTTAATAGATGTCATTATATTACAGAACCAGCAATCATACACTTCAAAAGTTACACAAAACTCTAAGAAGCATATTGATAGCCATGGTTCCATGACATCTCACTTTGCTCATCACAAGAGATTACCTGGAGCATCATTTTTCTCTTAGCCACTCATGAGATCCATCAGAGCAAGGGAGTCCAGAATTATGAGCTTTCTACCTCCTGTGCTTTCTGAGGATGGAAGTTGCATGTTAAGAAGAAGTAGTAGTACTCAATGGTTCATTTTAGAAACATACAAGCAAATTCTCACTTTATCGGTTACATGCTTATTCTATATTTTGGCAGTGTCATGGAACCTGGAACCTAGTTAAGATTTTAGCACTGCAGGGCATTCTACTATGGCCCACCCTCCCTTTTCTCTACATGAAGATATTAGATAGATGTGTAGATATGTTTTTAAAGATAATTTTCAGCTACTGAATGGATTTGACCAATAGGGAGCTCCTGCAGGAGTCTAGACGACAAGAGGAGAATGAAATTGGGGATATTATCTCCTCATCTACTTCTGATCAGTTTGCTTTGGTTTGCTTGTGTTCTTTCCTTAAATGCTGTAGCATATGCAGACTGGTAGCTTTCCTCTTTATGGGTCCTGATAACTGCTCTTTCCTTTGATCCTTTCAGGACTCAAGGTAGTAATGACATTTGCTCTTACTAGTCCCTTCAGAACCATACAGTCCCTCTTTGTTTTCCCTAAATTCTACCTATATCTTTGTAAATAATTTTTCTTAAAATTAAACTCTTTCCAAGTAACCAACTGGCGTGTGCTATCGACTCCCTGATTTGATCCTGGCCAACACAGTGGGTGAGCATACTGGCCAGCAAGTACCTTGTAAATTATTGATTAGCATATCCAAAATAATTAGGGAGGCAAGGGAAACTGGAAAAATAGTAGCAGAATCAAAGTCAAAATCACCAAAGAGTGTTTGCCCTTGGAATGAGATGGGAAAAATGGAATGTGACAAGACAGTTCATAAAGGCAAACTTAGGATTTGATTTCCTGGAAATGGATATTTCCAAGGGATGGATACTAGACTGATTGTATGAGAGGATATGTAACTCTGCTGCATTTATATGTGAGAAGTGATGTATTAGGTGTTGTTGATCGTCTTAACTGTTATACAAAAAGCTTGTAAAACCTTGTAAAAGCACAAGGAAAATACTACATTTAAATTTGAAATTAAAATTTATCCTATTTTTAGAAACTTTGTAAAGAAAATCATAGCACATAATATACCAAAGGTAAGATTTGGTCTTTTGTATTACTGAGTTGCCAGCCACAGATTATGCACCTAAACAAACACACAAACTATAAATATGCATATGTAATACACAAAACCTATACATTTCTCACTGAAGGAATATTAACTTCACTCCCACAATTATACTTGAAATTCCACAACATAGAACTTCTTTACATAACAACAACAAAAAACCCTCTCTTTTTGCTAAATACAATTTTTTTTGGCATATTTCCCAATTTGACAGTTATTACAAGGGTAGAGGAGAATAATTATAATATACTTTAAAGGAAGAATAGTTATCTAAGAAAAGTGGCTTTTCACTAATTATTTCAAGAATGAATTCAAACTTACACATGGAATGCTATTTTGTTTCAATTTTTATTTTTTTTTGTCAAACAAAGGTCACTAATTTAATTTATGTTCTGAGTTATATATAATGAAAGAATCACAGCTTTGCATTGAGCAATGATAAGCCATGCTGTGTAGGATGGCAATACTAAATAAAGTTCCCTTGATTTCCTCATCTTCCCATTAAAAAAAAAATACTACACTGAAAAAAAAAGTTAGAAAGTGTACATTATTTTGTGTTCCACCAGACAAAGAATCTATTTCAAGAAATGAGAATAATAAAAGTTATTCCTAAACTTTGAAAGATCTATTGTAATGAATTGAACTAGTTCAGTTTCTGATTGCTTGCCAGAAGTGTAACCATCTCCAGCATACTCCTGTATTGATCTGGTAGCCTTTGTGGCACTGCATAAAGAATAACCATCTGTGTCAGGTGCAACAGCAGGTGCCATCCCCACTGAACTGTCTGCTACCCTGATTACAAAGAGGCTGGTTAGAGCACCTGGTGACCACGGCAGGCTCTTTCTCCTTCACAGAAAAGAAACTCATTTCTAAAAGTTTACTGAACTGAAACTGAGAAACTCACTAGAAATCATCAGCTGAAGAGGAATCAACTCCGGGGAAGACAAAGTAAGAGATCTAGTGACAGGAAGCCTCTGGCTTGCATCAAGAGGTTCCCAGCCATGTACACTAGGCTGAAGTTCCCATTTGGACCACTCTGAAGAAGTTCTGAGCCCTTCTTTTAAATCAGATGTGAAGGTCAGATAATCTGTATAATATGTCCAGTCTGGCGTAAGTACAGACATAGGGAAAGAGGTCTGTATTGGAAGTGACTGACTTGCTGAAACTGCATAAAATTGAACATTAGAGGTTACTTCTGAAAAATCAGACACTGAGTTCATGTAAGGAAGCAGGATGTTTTTGAGGTCACTTGAATGTACAGTTTCTGGATGATTTTCTAAATTTAATTCAAAATCTAGAGAGCTATCATGTGTGAGAAGTTTGGACTGTTGATGAGATCCTTTAATCTCTTGCACATCCAATAAATTGTCTTGATTCAGTATCTCAGTGGGGCCCACAGTTACACCATATTGTCCTATTGTCAATAGTTTTAAAACATTTTCTGACAGAGAAGGATCATCAGTAGCCAGTTTTGAAGTCAAATCAGTATTCATCAGGTATGAAGAGGCAGTTTGTGATGGGACAATGGATAAATAAGTCTTATCCAAACATAAATTAACATCCAAATTACTTGATAGGGTAATAGATTCTTCCAAGGATGAGGATAAAATCCTTTTTTCTGTACTCTTTTTAGAAGGGAATAAAGATGACAGCTCTGTGAACGCTGCTGATGGCATTATTTCAGTAGCAGAGGAAAATGAATGCCCAGAAGTGATAGTTTGAATTCCCATTAGTGCATACCAGCTGGCTAATATCACTGAGTTCATCCAGAATGTCTCATAAAAGTGGGACTGTTTGCTATGCAAAACTTGATCTGAGAATTCATGAGAGGATTTTATTTCAGTCATAGAACATGTTGCGCATGTTTGGCTTAATTCACTTAAAGAATCAGCAGCCTGTGATTTGATGTTTGTGAGTCTCTGGTTGCTAGATGCTTCCATAATAACCTGGTATTCACTGGGAAAGGAAGCTTGTGTAGTGAATGGTGCAGAGTTGATGAGTTTAAGATGGCTACCTGTTTAGATATAATTATCTTAGCA
Source organism: Lontra canadensis (assembly GCF_010015895.1). Taxonomy (NCBI): domain Eukaryota; kingdom Metazoa; phylum Chordata; class Mammalia; order Carnivora; family Mustelidae; genus Lontra; species Lontra canadensis. The sequence continues at coordinate 11,437,397 of NW_022631021.1, read as the reverse complement.
GGAGAAATGGGAGACATTGAGGAGCTTAGCAATCTCCAATACTCTCTTCTTGAAATTAAGGAAACAGCTGAATATCCTTCAATATCCTCTTGAGCCCCCCTAGAGACAATTGGAGGTGCACTTGTAGAAGCAGTTGTGAGCAGGAATCCATGGGAGAGTAATGAGTGCCTGTTTAACTTAATATCAGCCCTGGAATGCCAGTAATTACTGAACTCATTGTGGTAGTAGATAAGGCAATAGTCTGATTGTTCTCAAATAATAAAGATTCTGTAGGAAAAACAGAATCTGTCATGAAAGAAGAGATGATAAATGAGGTCCTCTCTCTCCTACTGGGGAAAAGGAATCCTGGTATGGCTACTGAAGTTTGGATAGGCATATATGATATGGATGTTTTGCCCCAGACAAATTGTGCTGGGTCATGAACACCAAAATTCAGAAACTGAGAAGAGGAAACATCTGTGGAAGAATGAAGACTGTATTTGGCTGAGAGCTCTCTAGTGGAAATCAGTTCTTTGAGTATATAGCTTTCAAAAGATATGCCAATACTTAATGCTGCCAAACCAGTGGTTAGGAGAACACCATCCTTGATAATATCTGTCTGTTTGGGACCTTCAGAGAGGAAAAAGGAAAAAAAAATCAGAAAAGTGAATTAAAAATGAACAACTTTGGCTGTGGGCTGAATCTTCTGCAAATTGCTCTGCCACCTCATACCCAGTACATGCAAACAAATGGTGCTGTAAATCATATTTCTAATAAAAGTGTATGAATAAGTTTGGTGACTTCACAAATTGTATAAATGCAAAGACTCCTATTATTCATACTCCATGGAAGGGCTAAAGTCAAACAAATTTTGTTATATAATCTTAAGAGAGAAGAACAAAACTGGAGGTATCTTGTGCCCTAATATCAAACTATACTACAGAGCTGTTAGTAATCAAAATAGCATGGCACTGGAATGAAAACAGGCACATAGATCAATGGAATACAGTAAGGAGCCCAGAAATCAGCCCTTTTCTATATTGTCAATTAATCTATGACAAAGGAGCAAGAATATACAAATGGGAAAAGATGGTCTCTTCAAAAAGTGGTGCTGGGAAAAGTGGACAGCTACATGGAAAAAATGAAACCAGAACACTACCTTACTCCATGTAATAAATTCAAATGGACTAAAGATTTAAATGTAAGACCCAAAACCATTAAACAAGAGGAAAACAGGTAGGGAGCTGTTTGACATCAATCTTAACAATATTTTTGGGGGGACCAGATTCCTGAGGCAAGGGCAGTGAAAACTAAAACAAATGGTTCTACATCACACTATAAAAAGCTTTTGCACAATGAAGGAAACCATCAACAAAACAAAAAAGGCAACCTACTGAATGGGAGAATATATTTGCAAATCACACATGTGATATGGGGTTCATATCCAAAATACATGGAGATTTTCCAGAACTTAATATCAATAGAGCAAACTGATTAAAAATAGGCATGGGGTAGTGTGCCTGGGTGGCTCAGTTGGTTAAGCATCTGACTCTTGATCCCAGCTCAGATCTTAATCTCAGGGTTGTGAGCTCAAGATCTGATCTGGCTTAATAAAAAAAAAAAAAAAAAAATGGACAGAGGACTTGAACTGACATTTTTCCAAAGAAGACATACAGAGGGCCAAAAGGTACATGAAAAAATACTTAATATCACTAATCACCACAGGAATGCAAATCAAAACTATAATGAGATATCACCTTACATCTGTCAGACTGTTATCAAAAAGGCAACAAATAACAAGTGTCAGTGAAGGTGTGTAGATAAAGGAAATTTTGTACACTATTGGTGAGAATGTAAATTGGTACAGCCATTATGGAAAACAATATAGAATTTCTTAAAAAAATTAAAAATAAAATATCATACAGTCCAGCAATTCCACTTCCAGATACTTATCTGGAAAAAGTGAAAATACCAGTTCAAAGAGATATATACACTTCTATTACACTGAAGCATTATATGCAATAGCCAAATTATGGATGCAATCTAAATGTCCATTGATGGATGAAAGGATAAAGAAGATGTGATATAATATACAAAGGTATATTACTCAGCCATAAAGAGAATGAAATCTTGCAATTTGTGAAAACACAGATGAACCTAGAGGGTATTATATTCAGTGAAATAAGCAGACAAAGACAAATGAATGATTTTATTTACATGTGGAATCCAAAAACAAATGAACATACAAAACAGTAACATACTCATAGATACAGGGAATAAACTTGGATACCAGAGGAAGAAGGGTTGAGTGCAGAAGGCAAAATAGATAAAGGGGATTAAGAAGTACAAACTTCTAGTTATAAAATAAAGGAGTCATGGGGATATAATATACAATGTAGGCAATGTAGTCAATATTATAGCAACTTTGTATGATGACAGATGATAACTAGATTTGTCATGGGATTGCTTCATAATGTATAAAAATATCAAATCACAATGATATGCTCCTGAAAATAATATGACTTGTATATCAATTATACTCCAATAATAAAGAAAAGCAATATATATACTTTTAATTTTATATTTATATGTTTATATTTTATACTTACACATACAAGGAGTGAACATTCACAGGGAGATAAAAAGAACTAACATATCCAAAACCAAATGACTCCTTTGAATAATAAAGCATGAAAAATTGCAACTCCGCCATTGATAGAATCAATGAATACATAACATATTGGTTTAGAAATATTAGAAGTATCATTTTACTTTTTAAATAGTGACAATATTCTTTATATTTGATAACAGTATATGTAAACTTAAGTCTTTAAAAGAACAGAAATTATGAAGACAAAGAGTAGGGCAGACTACCTTTCTGCTTATGATATCCAATGGCCCTCAAAAATATTTTTAACAAGAATATCTTGTTGGAATCTCTACAGGAGGAGGAGTCAAGATGGTGGAGAAGTAGCAGGCTGTGACTACTTCAGGTAGCAGGAGATCAGCTAGATAGCTTATCTAAAGATTGCAAACACCTACAAATCCAATGGGAGATCGAAGAGAAGAAGAACAGCAATTCTAGAAACAGAAAATCAACCACTTTCTGAAAGGTAGGACTGGCGGAGAAGTGAATCCAAAGCGATGGGAAGATAGACCGCGGGGGGAGGGGCAGTCTCCCTGCAAGCGGCAGAGCAACGGAGTACAAAATCGGGACTTTTAAAAGTCTGTTCCACTGAGGGACATCGCTCCAGAGGCTTAACCAGGGTGAAGCCCACACTGGGTCAGCGTGGCCTCAGGTCCCACAGGGTCACAGAAGGATCGGGGTGTCTGAGTGTCGCAGAGCTTACAGGTATTAGAACGGGGAAGCCGGCTACAGAGACAGAGCCGAGGAGTGAGCTCTCACCTCGGGGTTACCTTGAACTGGTCGCAGGCTCGGTCAGCTCGGAGCGCGGCCGGAGGCCAGGGTGACGGGAGTAATTGGGCGCTGTTCTCTGAGGGCGCACTGAGGAGTGGGGCCCTGGGCTCTAGGCTCCTCCCGGCCAGAGACTGGAAGGCTGCAATCTTCATTCCCGTCCTCCGGAACTCTACGGAAAGCGCTCAGGGAACAAAAGCTCCCAAAAGCAAACCTGAGCGGATTACTCAGCTCGAACCCTGGTAAGGGCGGTGCAATTCCTCCGGGGGCAAAGACACTTGAGAATCACTACAACAGGCCCCTCCCTCAGAAGATCAACAAGAAATCCAGCCAGGCCCAAGTTCACCTACCAAGGAGTGCAGTTTCAATACCAAGGAGAGCAGCAGAATTCCAGAGGAGGAGAAAGCAAAGCACGGAGCTCATGGCTTTCTCCCCATTATTCTTTAGCCTTGCAGTTAATTTTATTTTTTTTTCTTTTTCAATTTTTTTCCTCTTCTTAGGCCAATTTTTTTTAACTTTAACCCTTTTCTTTTTTAACATTTTTTAACTAGTTTATCTAATATATATATATATATATATATATATATATATATTATTTTTT
>NW_022631021.1:11421131-11433302 GCF_010015895.1 Lontra canadensis | reverse complement strand
TTTTTTTTTTTTTTTTTTTTTTTGTCTTTCTGAACCACTTGTTATCCCCTTTCTCCCCCCTTATGATTTGGGATCTCTTCTGATTTGGTTAAAACATATTTTCCTGGGGTTGTTGCCACCCTTTTACTATTTTACTTGCTCCTTCATATACTTTTATCTGGACAAAATGACAAGGCCGAAAAATTCACCACAAAAAAAAAGAAAAAGAGGCAGTATCGAAGGCTAGGGACCTAATCAATACAGACATTGGTAGTATGTCAGATCTAGAGTTCAGAATGATGATTCTCAAGGTTCTAGCCAGGCTCAAAAAAGGCATGGAAGATATTAGAGAAACCCTCTTGGGAGATATAAAAGCCCTTTCTGGAGAAATAAAAGAACTAAAATCTAACCAAGTTGAAATCAAAACAGCTATGAATGAGGTGCAATCAAAAATGGAGGCTCTCACTGCTAGGATAAATGAGGCAGAAGAAAGAATTAGCGATATAGAAGACCAAATGACAGAGAATAAAGAAGCTGAGCAAAAGAGGGACAAACAGCTACTGGACCATGAGGGGAGAATTCAAGAGATAAGTGACACCATAAGATGAAACAACATTAGAATAATTGGGATTCCAGAAGAAGAAGAAAGAAAGAGGGGAGCAGAAGGTATATTGGAGAGAATTATTGGAGAGAATTTCCCCAATATGGCAAAGGGAACAAGCATCAAAATCCAGGAGGTTCAGAGAACCCCCTCAAAATCAAAAAGAATAGGTCCACACCCCGTCACCTAATAGTAAAATTTACAAGTCTTAGTGACAAAGAGAAATTCCTGAAAGCAGCCCGGGAAAAGAAGTCTGTAACATACAAACAAAAACTGAAAGAATTTGCAAACACCAAACTGGCTCTACAGGAAATACTGAAAGGGGTCCTCTAAGCAAAGAGAGAGCCTAAAAGTAGTAGATCAGAAAGGAACAGAGACAATATACAGTAACAATCACCTTACATGCAATACAATGGCACTAAATTCATATCTCTCAATAGTTACCCTGAATGTTAATGGGCTAAATGTCCCAATCAAAAGACACAGGGTATCAGAATGGATAAAAAAACAAAACCCATCTATATGTTGCCTACAAGAAACTCATTTTAAACATGAAGACACCACCAGATTTAAAGTGAGGGGGTGGAAAACAATTTACCATGCTAATGGACATCAGAAGAAAGCAGGAGTGGCAATCCTTATATCAGATCAATTAGATTTTAAGCCAAAGACTATAATAAGAGATGAGCAAGGACACTATATCATACTCAAAGGATCTGTCCAACAAGAAGATCTAACAATTGTAAATATCTATGTCCCTAAAGTGGGAGCAGTCAAATATATAAACCGATTAATAACAAAATCGAGGAAACACATCAACAATAATACAATAATAGTAGGGGACTTTAATACTCCCCTCACTGAAATGGACAGATCATCGAAGCAAAAGATCAACAAGGAAATCAAGGCCTTAAATGACACACTGGACTAGATGGACATCTGAATATAAGATATATTCAGAACATTTTATCCCAAAGCAACAGAATAAACATTCTTCTCTAGTGCACATGGAACATTCTCCAGAATAGATCACATCCTGGGTCCTAAATCAGGTCTCAACCAGTATCAAAAGATTGGGATCATTCCCTGCATATTTTCAGACCACAATGCTCTGAAGCTAGAACTCAATCACATGAGGAAATTTGGAAAGAACCCAAATACATGAAGACTAAACAGCATCCTTCTAAGGAATGAATGGGTCAACCAGGAAATTAAAGAAGAATTGAAAAAATTCATGGAAACAAATGATAATGAAAACACAATGGTTCAAAATCTGTGGGACACAACAAAGGCAGTCCTGAGAGGAAAATATAGAGCGGTACAAGCCTTTCTCCAGAAACAAGAAAGGTCTCAGGTACACAACCTAACCCTACACCTTGAGGAGCTGGAGAAAGAACAAGAAAGAAACCCTAAACCCAGCAGGAGAAGAGAAATTATAAAGATCAGAGCAGAAATCAATGAAATAGAAACAAAAAAAAAAAAACCAAAAAACAAAAACAAAAACAAAAACAAAGCAATAGAACAATCAACGAAACTAGGAGCTGGTTCTGTGAAAGAATTAATAAGATTGATAAACCCATTGCCAGACTTATCAAAAAGAAAAGAGAAGGGACCCAAATAAATAAAATCATGAATGAAAGAGGAGAGTTCATAACTAACACCAAAGAAATACAGACAACTATAAGAACATACTATGAGCAATTCTATGCCAACAAATTTGGCAATCTGGAAGAAATGGATGCATTCCTGGAGACAGATAAACTACCACAACTGAACCAGGAAGAAAGAGAAAGCCTGAACAGACCCATAACCAGTAAGGAGATTGAAACAGTCATCAAAAATCTCCAAACAAACAAAAGCCCAGGGCCAGACGGCTTCCCAGGGGAATTCTACCAAACATTTAAAGAAGAACTAATTCCTATTCTCCTGAAACTGTTCCAAATAATAGAAATGGAAGGAAAACTTCTAAACTCATTTTATGAGGCCAGCATCACCTTGATTGCAAAACCAGACAAGGATCCCATCAAAAAAGAGAACTACAGACCAATATCCTTGATGAACACAGATGCAAAAATTCTCACCAAAATACTAGGCAATAGGACTCAACAGTACATTAAAAGGATTATTCACCATGACCAAGTGGGATTTATTCCAGGGCTGCAAGGTTGGTTTAACATCCGCAAATCAGCCAATGTGATACAACACATTAATAAAAGAAAGACCAAGAACCATATGATACTCTCCATAGATGCTGAAAAAGCATTTGACAAAGTACAGCATCCCTTCCTGATCAAAACTCTTCAAAGTGTAGGGATAGAGGGCACATACCTCAATATTATCAAAGCATCTATCAAAAACCCACCACAAATATCATTCTCAATGGAGGAAAAACTGAAAGATTTTCCGCTAAGGTCAGGAACACGGCAGGGATGTCCGTTATCACCACTGCTATTCAACATAGTACTAGAAGTCCTAGCCTCAGCAATCCGACAACAAAAGGAAATTAAAGGCATCCAAATCAGCAAAGAAGAAGTCAAACTATCACTCTTCGCAGATGATATGATACTATATGTGGAAAAACCAAAAGACTCCACTCCAAAACTGCTAGAACTTGTACAGGAATTCAGTAAAAATGTCAGGATCTAAAATCAATGCACAGAAATCTGTTGCATTTCTCTACACCAACAACAAGACAGAAGAAAGAAAAATTAAGGAGTCAATCCCATTTACAATTGCACCCAAAACTATAAGATACCTAGGAATAAACCTAACCAAAGAGACTAAGACTCTATACACAGAAAACTATAAAGTACTCATGAAAGAAATTGAGGAAGACACAAAGAAATGAAAAAATGTTCCATGCTCATGTATTGGAAGAATAAATATTGTGAAAATGTCTATGCTACCTAAAGCAAACTACACATTTAATGCAATTCCTAGCAAAGTACCATCCATTTTTTCAAAGAAATGGAACAAATAATCCCAAAATTTATATGGAACCAGAAAAGACCTCAAATAGCCAAAGAAATATTGAAAAAGAAAGCCAAAGTTGTTGGCATCACAATTCCGGACTTCAAGCTCTATTACAAAGCTGTCATCATCAAGACAGCATGGTACTGGCACAAAAACAGACACATAGATCAATGGAACAGAATAGAGAGCCCAGAAATAGACCCTCAACTCTATGGTCAACTAATCTTCGACAAAGCAGGAAAGAATGTCGAATGGAAAAAAGACAGCCTCTTCAATAAATGGTGATGAGAAAATTGGACAGCCACATGCAGAAAAATGAAATTGGATCATTTCCTTACACCACACACGAAAATAGACTCAAAATGGATGAAGGACCTCAATGTGAGAAAGGAATCCTTCAAAATCCTTGAGGAGAACACAGGCAGCAACCTCTTTGACCTCAACCGGAGCAACATCTTCCTAGGAACATCGCCAAAGGCAAGGGAAGCAAGGGCAAAAATGAACTATTGGGATTTCATCAAGATCAAAAGCTTTTGCACAGCAAAGGAAACAGTTAACAAAACCAAAAGACAGCTGAGAGAATGGGTGAAGATATTTGCAAACAACATATCAGATAAAGAGCTAGTATCCAAAATCTATAAAGAACTTAGCAAACTCAACACCCAAAGAACAAATAATCCAATCAAGAAATGGGCAGAAGACATGAACAGACATTTCTGCAAAGAAGACATCCAGATGGCCAACAGACACAGGAAAAAGTGCTCCATATCACTCAGCATCAGGGAAATACAAATCAAAACTACAATGAGATACCACCTCACACCAGTCAGAATGGCTAAAATTAACAAGTCAGGAAATGACAGATGCTGGCGAGGATGCGGAGAAAGGGGAACCCTCCTACACTGTTGGTGGGAATGTAAGCTGGTGCAACCACTCTGGAAAAGAGCATGGAGGTTCCTCAAAATGTTGAAAATAGAACTACCCTATGGCCCCGCTATTGCACTACTGGGTATTTATCCTAAAGATACAAATGTAGTGATCCAAAGGGGCACATGCACCCGAATGTTTACAGCAACAATGTCTAGAATAGCCAAACTATGGAAATAACCTAGATGTCCATCAACAGATGAATGGATAAAGAAGAAGTGGTATATATACACAATGGAATACTATGCAGCCATCAAAAGAAATGAAATCTTGCCACTTGCAACGATGTGGATGAACTAGAAGGTATCATGCTTAGAGAAATAAGTCAATCAGAGAAAGACAAGTATCATGATCTCCCTATATGAGGAAGTGGAGATGCAACATGGGGGGTTAAGGGGGTAGGAGAAGAATAAATGAAACAAGATGGGATTGGAAGGGAGACAAACCATAAATGACTCTTAATCTCACAAAACAAACTGAGGGTTGCTGGGGGGAGGGGGGTTGGGAGAAGGCGGGTGGGGTTATGGACATTGGGGAGGGTATGTGCTATGGTGAGTGCTGTGAAGTGTATAAACCTGGTGATTCACCGACCTGTACCCCTTGGGATAAAAATATATGTTTATTAAAAAAAAAAAAAAGAATATCTTGTTAATGGCTATAATTCTCATTCTTATTTTCTTTAGTGACACTGACTATATAAAGAGTAAATTAAGAATTTAGCATACAGTGTACTATTTGCAATATGTAATCATTTGATTTAGTAAATTAAATAAGACATTGAAACATATTCAACATGTCAAAATACTTCAAAATAGGAAAGGAACCTAGATTAAAATTTTTTCCAATAAATTGATAGGGATATAAATTTACATATAATAATTCATACAATGTTAAAAAGATACAATAAAGTAAGTAGTCAAAGTCTTTAAAAATAAATTTAACTGATAGTTAAAATAAGCTGGGATTAAGGGTCTGTTATCTACCAAGATTCACATATCATAATAAAGATATTAATGAACATTTGCACTGTTTCAGGGAGAGCATTTATTAGTAAAGAACATCAATATTATTAAACCAAAACTGAAAACATGAAACATAACCAACAAGAATCCTAAAACAATTTTATACCCCTAAAAAGTCATGTATCACAGAAAAAAAATGATTTGAAAAAGTCAGAACATATGTTTCTATACACAACTTTATCAAATTCAAACTTCTCCATATTTTACTTTCATCTACTTACCTGGGTCAACTGCATAAGTAGCCATTATGGTCCATAGTCCTGTAGCCCTTGCTGATGGAAAGCCACTGGCTGAAGTGTCAGAAGCAGGTACTGTATATGTTTGTGTAGAAATGCCATCAGTTCTTTGAGAGATGGGAGGTAAATGGGTAATGCTCCCTATTCCATCACCACAAAAGAGCCCAGTGGAGCAGGTCTGCAAATGATAATTACCATAATTAAGCTCACAGTTTTTTTGTCCCTGAGAGAGAACTTTTTAAGATAGTTTTGAGGTATTTCTTTTTTAAAGATTTTATTTATTTGACAGAAAGAGAGAGAGATTGACAGAGAGCACAATAGGGGAGTGGCATAGGGAGAAGGAGAAGCAGGATCCCTGCTGAGCAGAGAGCCAGATCTGCGGCTCAATATGGGGCTTGATGTGGGACTTGATCCCAGGACTCTGGGATCATGACCTGAGCCAAATGCAGATGCTTAACTGACTGAGCTACACAGGCACTCCAGTTTTAAAGTATTTTCATAGTTAGATAGCTCATATCATTTTGCTTGAAAATAAAACCTCTACAGTAAATTTTATCTGTATTTAAAAATTAATACTTCAAATCAGATATGCTCAATGGAATGTGTAAATTTATTCTTAATTCTTTAAATTTTAAGCCAATATACTACTTCATATTTCCTTCTAGGATTTTTTTCCAATGAAAAATTTGTATGTAGAGTAGTCAATATGGATCTAAAAGCTTCATTACAAATCATAAACTTTTCTGCTGTAATTGTCATATTTAGTTGGAAGCTAATATAAGATGCAGTGTATGCAACATATAATTTGAAAACATTTTCTTGTGATGTTTGAATCATTTTAATTTGTATTGGCTTACAGAGCAATGATCCTTCTATGATTTGTTTTTTGTGGATAGCCTACTTCTGCCATCTACTTATAAGATAATGTCTACATGAAGAAATTGTTTTTAGCTCCTAGGGAATTCTGATACATACATAAGTAAGGGCAAATGTATTGGGGAGTCTCCTTTAAATGTAGAATTAAAACTTAGTTATACTATTTGTAGATTTTGAACTTAAAGAAAATACAATTCAGGTATTATTTTAAAATGATTATGCATGCCTATTTCCTAACACTAAGGACATAGCGTCCTACTTCACTGTGTTAGTATTTGCCCAAGATTGTATCTAATTTAAACAAAATTTAAATTTTGCTTTGGATATTTAGTTATAAATTATATATTCACTTTTAACTCACACCTGAAATTATTTATAAGGTCAGAGGATTCTTTTCTTTTTTTTTTTTTAAAGATTTTATTTATTTATTTGACAGACAGAGATCACAAGTAGGCAGAGAGGCAGAGAGGCAGGCAGAGAGGCAGGAAGAGAGGGAGAAGCAGGCTCCCTGCTGAGCAGAGAGCCCGATGCGGGGCTCGATCCCAGGACCCTGAGATCATGACCTGAGCCGAAGGCAGAGGCTTAACCCACTGAGCCACCCAGGTGCCACAAGGTCAGAGGATTCTTGATGTTATATAACCAATTTAAAAACCTAACATGTAGAAATGAGTAAAAAGTGAAGCAAAATCAATAAAAGAATCAGCAAGAAAAGATATATTTTATTATGTCACATATTAAGGACAAAGAGATTTGTCCTTTTCTCCACACAAGGGTAAGCAGCAAGCCTTGGAAAAAATTCACAGATTGGCAAAAATGCACACAAAACTAGAATAGATATCAGAATGTCAATGTAGAGTTTATGGTGAAAACATAGCTGTTATACATCTCACAAATATTTGCGTGGTCAACATTTTCCTCCTAGAAGTCATTATTAACTACTTTGAGAAATCATCACCACGGGGTTAAGGATCCTCAAATGCTCCATGATCAACAAGTTTTTTTCATGTCTGCATAGCTACACAGGAATCACAGATTTCCTTAATGTGCATTAGATCAGAACATGTAAAATAGTGATTCAAATGCTTAATGATATAAAGCTAAGAAACTCCATAAGAATGATCTAGAATACTTGATATGCATTGACTAAACTATTTTTAGACAACTTTACATTGGCACTGCTAACATTTGTCTCTATGATTCTAATATGTTCTCTAATATTGTCAATTTATCCTAGAGAAACTTCCACATTTTCCTTAGTTAAATCCCAAACTGCATGGTAAAGCTTATTACATGTTCACTAAACCTATTTCTTCTTCCTCTTCCTCTTCTTCCTCTTGGACTACGTGTCTTAGCCACTCTATGTGTGACTATGTGATTTACTTCTAACCAATGAGATGAGAATGGTCACAAAGTGTGCCACTTTCAGATTAATCGACAGGAGTCAAGGGCAGGAGCAAGATGGCAGAGAAGGAGGAGACCTAAATATCATCGGGTCCTAGGAGTTCCGCTAGATAGTTATCAAACCATTCTGAACAACTACAAACTCAACAAGAGATCGAAGAGAAGAAGAGCAGCAATTCTAGGAATAGAAGGAGATCACGTTCCGGAAGGTAGGACCTGCAGAGAAGTGAATCCAAGGTGATATATGGGTAGAGAGACTGTTGGGGGTTGGGGGGCATGGCCAGCTCCCAGCAAGCTTGATGGAATGGTATGGAATGAAATGGAATGGTAGAGCAGTGGAGAACAATACTGGAACTTTTAGAAGTCTGCTCCACTGAGGGATGTTGCTCCAAAGGCTAAGCAGGGTATGGAGCCCTTGCTGAGACAGTGTGGTCTCAGGAGTCATGGGCCTACAAAAAGACCAGGTGTGTCTGATTGTGGCAGAGCTCCCAAGTATAGGAGGCAAGAAGCCGGCTGCAGAAGTGGAGCTGAGGAGTGGGCTCTCAGCTCAGGTTACCTTAAACTATGATGCAAGGTACAGTTGGGACACTCCTCTTTGATCAGGGACCCCACAAATGGCAGATCAGGAGACCCCCTCCTTCCTCCTCTGGGAGGAGTGGCATGGGAGTGCACTGTAGGAATCTGCTGGGTTTGGAAACCAAACGGGGCTGTGTGCCAGAGACAGAAATGCTCAATCACGGGCCCGGTGAGCACAGAGTTCAGCCAGAGACCAGGTAGATGGGAGGGATTGATTGCTTTTCTCTGAGGGCACATTGAGGAGTGGGGCCCTGAGCTCTCTACTCCTCTGGGGCAGGAGATTGGGAGGCTACCATCTTCATTCTCCTCCTCTAAAGCTGTACAGAAAGTGTTCAGGGAACAAAAGCTACTGAGAGCAAAACCAAGATTACCTAACCTGGTCCCTGGCAAGGGCAGTGCAATTCTGGCACAGGAAAAAATATTTGAGAATCATGCAACAGGCCCTACTAAAGAAGATCAACAAGAACATCCAGCCAAGACCAAGTTTGCCAATTAATGAGAACTGCAAAACTCCAGAGCTACAGTAATACAGCACATAGAATTTATGGCTCCCTGTACCCTAATTCTTTAGTTTTTCAAAGTTAAATTTTTTAAATTTTATTTTTTTATTCTATTTAAAAAAAATTTCCTCTTTCTTATTCTAACGTTTTTAAACTATTTTATCTTATCAATACCTTTTAAAAAATCTTTTTAAATTTTCATTGTTATCATTATATTCTTTTTTTTTAAATTTTATTTATTTATTTGACAGAGAGAGATCACAAGTAGGCCGAGAGGCAGGCAGAGAGCAAGGAAGGCAGAGAGAGAAGAAGGGAAGCAGGCTCCCTGCTGAGCAGAGAGCCCGATGTGGGGCTCGATCCCAGGACCCCAGGATCATGACCTGAGCCGAAGGCAGAGGCTTAACCCACTGAGCCACCCAGGTGCCCCTGTTATAGTTATATTCTATTCCTTCATTGTATTTAACCTTATATTTTGTGTACATATAGGTTTTTCTTTCTTTAAAATTTTGGGGTACAGTTACTTCAAATAGATCAAAATATACCCTAAATCTAGCACATGGCTTTGTACATCTTCAGCCTGATCACATTCTTTCCTCTTTTTATTTTCCAAACAACTTCTTATCAGTTCCTTTTTAAGAATCTTTTTAAATTTTCATCTTTACAGTCATATTCCATCCCTTCATAATGCTTACCCATATATATATGGGTAAGTATATATATATATATATATATATATATATATATACACATATATATATATGAAGTTTTTCTTTCTTTAAAATTTTGGGAAGCAGTTTCTTCTAATAGACCAAATCAAGTGTGTCGCTCTGTTCTATTCCCCATATACATATATATATATATATATATATATATATATATATATATTTTTTTTTTTTTTCCCCTTTCTTCTCCCTCTCAATTCAGGTCTCTTCTGATTTGGTTAGTGTATATTTTCCTGGGGTCAATGCTACTCTTTTAGTACTTTGTTCTCTCATTCATCTATTTTTATCTGGATAAAATGACAAGGTGGAAAAACTAACCTCAAAAAATAAAGAACAAGAGGCAGTACTGATGGCTAGGGATCTAATCAATACGGGCATTAGTAAGATGTCAGAACTAGAGTTCAGAATGACAATTATCAAGGTGCTCACTGAGCATGAAGAAAGCATGGAAGACACTGGAAAATCCTTTTCTGGACAAATAAAAGAACTAAAATCTAACCTAGTTGAAATAAAAAAAGTTGTTAATGAGGTGCAATAAAAAATGGAGGCTCTTACTGCTAAGATAAATGAGGCAAAAGAGAGAATTAGCGATACAGAAGACCAAATGATGGACAATAAAGAAGCTAAGAAAAAGAGAGATATACAACTACTGAATCACGAAGGGTGAATTCGAGAGATAAGTGACACCATAAAATAAAACAATACTAGAATAATTGGTATTCCAGAAGAAGAAGAAAGAGAGAGGGGGCAAAGGTATATTGCAGCAAATTATAGCAGAGAATTTCCCTAATTTGGTGAAGGGAAAAAGCATCAAAATCCAGGAGGCACAGAGAACCTCCCTCAAAATCAATAAAAATAGGTACATCTAATAGTAAAACTCACAAGTCTTAGTGACAAAGAGAAAATCCTTAAAGCAGCTCAGGACAAGAGGTCTGTAACATACAATAGTAGAATCATTAAATTGGCAGAAGACCTACACAGAGACTTGGCAGGCCAGAAAGGACTTGCATGATATATTCAGAGCACTAAACGAGAAAAATGAGAAAAATATGCAGCCAAGAATACTTTATCCAGCTAGGCTATGACTGAAAATAGGAGAGGAGAGTTAAAATGCTTCCAGGACAAACAAAAATTAAAAGAATTTGCAAACACCAAATCAGCTGTACAGGAAATATTGACAGGGGTCTTCTAAGCAAAGAGAGAATATAAAAGTAACAGATCAGAAAGGAACAGAGACAATATACAGTAACAGTCACCTTACAGGCAATATAATGGCGCTAAATTCATATCTCTCAATAGTTACCCTGAATGTAAATGGGATAAATGCCCCAATCAAAAGACACAGGGTATCAGAATGGATAAAAAAATAAAACCCATCAATATTTTGTCTACAAGAAACTCATTTTAGACCCAAAGACACCTCAAGATATAAAGTGAGGGGGTGGAAAACAATTTAGCATGCTAATGGACATCCAAAGAAAGCTGAGGTGCAATCCTTATATCAGATAAATTAGATTTTAAGTCAAAGAGTATAATATAAGATGAAGAAGGACACTATATCATACTTAAAGGGTCTATCCAACAAGAAGAGCTAACAATTTTAAGTATCTCTGCCCCTAACATGGGAGCAGCCAATTATATAAACCAATTAATAACAAAATCAAAGAAACACATCAACAATAATACAATAATAGTAGGGGACTTTAACACCCCCTTCGCTGAAATGGACAGATCATCTAAGCAAAAGATCAACAAGGAAATCAAGGCCTTAAATGACACACTGGACCAGATGGACATCCCAGATATATTCAGGACATTCCATCCCAAAGCAACTGAATACACATTCTTCTCTAGTGCATATGGAACATTCCCCAGAATAGATTACATCTTGGGCCTCAAATCAGGTCTTAGCCAGTATCAAAAGATTGGGATTATTCCCTGGATATTTTCAGACCACAATGCTTTGAAACTCAAACTCAATCACAAGAAGAAAGCTGGAAAGAACTTAAATACATGGAGGATAAAGAGCATCTTACTAAAGAATGAATGGGTCAACCAGGAAATTAAAGAAGAACTGAAAAAATCCATGGAAACTAAGTCAAACTAAAACACAACTCTTCAAAATCTTTGGGACACAAAAGGCGGTCCTGAGAATAAAGTATATAGTGATATAAGTCTTACTCAAGAAACAAGAAATGTCTCAAGTATACAACCTAACCCTACACCTAAAGGAGCTGAAGAAAGAACATCAAATAAAGCCTAAACCCAGCAGGAGAAGAGAAATCATAAAGATCAGAGCAGAAATAAATGAAAGAGAAACCAAAAAAAAAAAAAAAAAAAAAAAAAAAAAACCAAAAA
>NW_022631021.1:11182355-11421031 GCF_010015895.1 Lontra canadensis | reverse complement strand
AAAAAAAAAAAAAAAAAAAAAAAAAAAAAAAAACCAAATAGAACAAATCAACAAAACTAGGAGCTGGTTCTTTGAAAGAATTAATAAGATTGATGAACCCCTGGCCAGAATTATCAAAAAGAAAAGAGAAAGGACCCAAATTAATAAAATCATGAATGAAAGAGAAGAGATCACAACCAACACCAAAGAAATGCAAACAATTATAAGAACATATTATGAGCAACTATATGCCAGCAAATTTGACAATCTGGAAGAAAGGGATGCATTCCTCGAAATCTATAAACTACCAAAACTGAGCCAGAAAGAAATAGAAAACCTGAACAGACCCATAACCAGTAAGGAGATTGGAGTATTCATCAAAAATTTCCCAACAAATAAGAGCTCAGGGCCAGACAGCTTCCCAGGGGAATTCTACCACACATTTAAAGAAGAATTAATACCTATTCTCCTGAAACTGCACCCCGCCAAAAAAAAAAAAAAAAAAAAAAAAAAAATAGAAATGGAAGGAAAACTTCCAAACTCATTTTATGAGGCCAGCATGACCTTGATTGCAAAACCAACAAAGACCCCATCAACAGGGAGAATTATAGACCAACATCCTTGATGAACATGGATGCAAAAATTCTCACCAAAATACCAGTCAATAGGATCCAACAGTACATTAAAAGGATTATTTAACATGACCAAGTGGGATTTATTCCTGGGCAGCAAGGTTGGTTCAACATCATCAAATCAATCAATGTGATACAATACCTTAATAAAAGAAAGAGAACCATATGATACTCTCAGTAGGTGCTGAAAAAGCATTTGACAAAGTACAGCATCCTTTTTTTGATGAAAACTCGTCACAGTGTAGGCCTAGAGGGTACATACTTCAATATCATCAAAGCCATCTATGACAAACCCACAGCAAATATCATTCTCAATGGGGAAAAACTGAGAGGTTTTCCCCTAAGGTCAGGAACACAGCAGGGTTGTCCACTATTACCACTGCTATTCAACACAGTACTAGAAGTCAAGGGCACCTGGGGGGCTCAGTGGTCAGGTCATGATCTCAGGGTCCTGGGATTGAGCCCTGCATCAGGCTCTCTGCTCAGCAGGGAGCCTGCTACCCCCATCCCCTGCCTGCCTCTCTGCCTAATTGTGATCTCTGTCAAATACATAAATAAAATATTAAAAACAAAACAAACAAAAAAACATAGTACTAAGAGTACCAGCATCAGCAACCAGACAACAAAAAGAAATAAAAGGCATCTGAATCAGCAAAGAAGAAGTTAAACTCTTACTCTTTGCAGATGATATCATACTCCATGTGGAAAACCCAAAAGACTCCACTCCAAAACTGCTAGAATTCATACAGGGATTCAGTAAAGTGTCAGAATATAAAATCAATGCACAGAAATTGGTTGCATATTTATACACCAACAGCAAGACAGAAGAAAGAGAAATTAAGGAGTCAATCCCATTAACAATTGCACCCAAACCATAAGATACCCAGGAATAAAACTAATGAAAGAGGCAATGAATCTTTACTCAGAAAACTATAAAGTACTCATGAAAGAATTTGAAGAAGACACCAAAAAAATGGAAAAATGTTCCATGCTCATGGATTGGAAGAACAAATATTGTAAAAATGTCTATGTTACCTAAAGCAATCTACACATTGAATGCAATCCCTATCAAAATAACATCAATTTTTTCAAAGAAATGGAACAAATAATCCTAAAATTTATATGGAACCAGAAAAGAACCTGAATAGCCTTAGGAATGTTGAGAAAGAAAGACAAAGTTGGTGGCAACACAATTCCAGACTTCAAAATCTATTACAAAGCTGTCATCATCAAGACAGTATGATACTGGCACAAGAACAGACATATAGATCAGTGGAACAGAATAGAGAGCCCAGAAATGGACCCTTAACTCTATGGTCAACTAATCTTCAACAAAGCAGGAAAGAATATTCAATGGAAAAAGGACAGTCTCTTCAACAAATGGTGTTGGGAAAATTGGACAGCCACATGCAGAAAAATGAAACTGGACCATTTCCTTCCACCACACACAAAAACAGACTCAAAGTGGATGAAAGACCTCAATGTGAGAAAGGAATCCATCAAAATCCTTGAGGAGAACACAGGCAGAAACCTCTTCAACCTCAGCCACAGCAACTTCTTTCAAGAAACATCGCCAGAGGCAAGGGAAGCAAGGACAACAATGAACTATTGGGACTTCATCAAGATCAAAAGCTTTTGCATGTAAAGGAAACAGTCAACAAAACCAAAAGACAACTGACAGAATAGGAGAAGATATTTGCAAATGACATATCAGATAAAGTCTTATATCCAAAAGTCTATAAAGACCTTACCAATTCAACACCCAAAGAACAAATAATCCAATCAAGGAATGGGTAGAAGACATGAACAGACATTTCTGCAAAGAAGATATCCAAATGGCCAGCAGACATATGAAAAAGTACTCAACATCACTTGGCATTAGGGAAATACAAATAAAAAACAGAGTGAGATACCACCTCACACCAGTCAGAATGGCTAAAATTAACCAGTCAGGAAACAACAGGTGTTGGTGAGGATGCAGAGAAAGGGGAACATTCCTACATTGTTGGTGGGAATGCAAGCTGGTGCAGCCACTCTGGAAAACAGCATGGAGGTTGCTCAAAAAGTCAAAAATAGAGCTACTCTATGACCTCGGGCCTATATATATATAGGCTCTCCTATATAGGCTACCCATGAGCTTAGACACACACAAACACACACACACACACACAAACACACGATGGAATACTATGCAACCATCAAAAAAGAAACTCTTGCCTTTTGCAGTGATGTGTATGGAACTAGAGGGTATTATGCTGAGTGAAATAAGTCAATCAAAGAAAGAAATTATAGTATGATCTCTCTGATATGAGGAATTTGAGAGACAGGGCGGGTGTTGTGGGGGCTTGGGAGGGAAAATAATGAAACAAGATGGGATTGGGGTGGGAGACAAATCATAAGAGACTCTCGGGAAAGAAACTGAGGGTTGCTGGGGCGTGGGGAGGTAGCAATAAGGTGGCTGGGTTATGGACATTGGTGAGGGTAAGTGCTATGGTGAGTGCTGTAAATTATGTAAGACTGATGATTCATAGATCTGTACCCCTGGAGCAAATAATACATTATACATTATATGTTTAAAAAAAATCCACAAATGTCTGCTATGTATGAACCTCCAGCTTCTTCTACTTGGTGACTTCTGAAAACACATGATAATGATAGAGGAACCACAAAAAGGAAATAGCCCAGATCCAGAGATCTCTCTCAAGGAAAATATCTGAAATCAGAAACATTCACTTGGACTTCATATGAATGGAAAACAAATTTTATTTAGAATAATGTTAGAGGTTATTGTTTACTAACCAGCATTTCCCTAATAAGTATATCAATTTTTCCTTCACTTGGTAATTCTGATAATATTTTTTGTTTGTTATAAGAAAATTAAACCAAGCAAAATATCTCATAAATAATTGGATATTTCTTTTTCCAATATTACTTGATAACAGTGATGGATATAAACATTCCAAATATTTAGTTTTATTTCAATAAACCTGAATTTTGTATATCTCTTTCCTAACTTCACAGTTACCCTAATTGACTTATTTTGCCAATACATCTCTCATTCACTCACCATTCACCTGTCAATATGCATTGAATACCTACTATGATAGCATAATTACTTGCCTACTGATGTTTATTGAAATGTAATATGTGCTAAGATGAAGATAGTCACTTTTACAAAACTTCATGACTTTAAAAACATATTTTTTTTCTGAATCTATATTTGAGGAAAAAATGCAAATAAGATCTTTTGAATCAGATCTTTATGAGAATAGGCCATCCATTTTCCATGGACACTGTAGGCTCCCATGTCTTTAGTTGAAAAATATTTATTGATCAGTTACTAGGTGTCTGTGATGCAATTACTGAGAACAAAATAATCAACAAAATAAGCAAAGTTTCTCCTATTATATAGCTTGTATTTTAAGTAAAAGAATCAGCATTAACTAATTAATACCAATTAGTAATAAGTGGCTTAAAAACAAAACTTTGTGAGATAAATAATAAGGTAAAATAGGGGAGACTCTTTTAGAGGGTGTGGCCAGGGAAGTCTTCTCTGATTAGGGGTGTGAATTAATGTGAATATCTGAGGAAAGAGCATGCAATGCACAAAGAACAGTGGTACAAGGCACTGAGACAAGAACATGCTTCATATGTTTGAAAAACAGCAAAGTGGGCAGTGTGAATAAAGAAATTAATAGAAGGCTATCAGTGAATAGAAGTGAGGTCACAGGCATAGGCAGGAATGAGATCATGTAAGTTAATTTGTTTGTTGCTGGATTTGGAATTAATTCTTTGAGTGATGGAAAGCCACTGAAAATTTAATATTTAGAGTATAAAATGATACGGTTTGACTTATATTATTAAGGATTAAGTTAATGTTATATAAATAGTAGACTCTTAAGAGAGTTTGGAGAAGAGGAAAGAATGGAAGCTGTGGTATCAGTTGGAAACCAGCAGCAGTCTAGGCAAGAAATAATATATATTGGCCTAAAGTACAAATGGCAGATATTGTAACTACAGGTTATTTTCAGGATATGTTTGGAAAGCAGAGCCTATGATATATGCTGATAGACTAAATGTTTGGAGTGGGGAAAAATGTAATCAATGATTGCAAAGTTTTTGTTTCTATCAGTGGGGTTAATAGTGGTGCCACTTATTAATTTGAAGAACACTGGTGAAGACCAGTTAGGAATCAGAGGCAGATCAAGATTTTTTTTTAACGTACTTTAACCTTGATCCAGACATGGATATAGAGTAGGAAATTGCAGATATGAGTATCTCCTGAGGCAGAATTACCCTGAAATCATTTCAGTTAAGTAGGAAATTATGATTCAAAGGAAACTAGTATTATCTCATAGACATTCTCTGTAATTCTCCAGTTGTAATGCCAAAAATTGGCAGAGGCTAGATTCATATGTAGGCACTGAGGCTCCAAAGTCCATATTCAATAATCACTATGCTATGTTTTTTTCCTTTACTTACATCTTCAACATTTGATATGAACAGTTCTACTGTATAGTTGATTGTTTTAGATAATAAAATTAAAACATTCTTCTACTTTACTAGCCTAGTGAACATCACTATCAATTAAATTTAATGATTATTAACAATGTGTTAGGATCTAGGCAAAACAATGTTTATTCTTGAAATGAACTTAGAACCCAATGGATTATTATTTATCTTTCTATAGACAGTAACATTTGAAGACATAATGTACTTCATCCTTATATTCTATTTGAAGTGATCAGTATGTAATGTAGCATAGAAAAAAAAATCTCAGTGGTAATAATCAGTTTCATCATATCAATCTAATTCTGTGGTTTGATCTACTTTCCTTAGAACTGGAAGGCCAAATTTACTCTTTAAAGTTTACTAAAATAATTGACAGCTTGAATTTTTCCCACTATCAAAATACACATTATTAATATATTTTATTGTTTATATAGCAAACTGTCTACATAATTTGTGGAGACCAGTGCAAATGAAAATATAGAGCCTCTTATTGAAAAATGGTTAATTATTAACTCAACAGCAGTAGGACATTACAGTATGTACGTGTGTATATGGGTGGGTATCTTCTAATGGCAGGGTCTTGTGCAACTCCCAAGTCACATACCCATGATGTTGGCTGGCTTATAAATACTAATTTTATCAGACTATATAATAGTGGATTTATCTACTTGTAGCTTGAGGCTCTTTGAGAATTTGCTCAGGATTGTATTTACCTTCTTAAATTGAAATAACTTTTTGATAATTGGAAGAAACAGTTCAGATGACTGTTAGGCTATATTCATGACATGGTGTTCCTTATAGAATTATAAAGGAAACATATATACATTCTTATATACATTTCTTATGTGGTATAGGTTTACCTCATCAACTACAGTTCTAAGAAGCAATAAACTCTTCCTAGTTTCATATAAAGTGACACTTTCGATTTATGCTAATTAGAACTGTCATGTTTCATTTGGAAAGTCTCAGTAAACTGAAATTCTTTTCAAATAATTTCTCCTTTCTGGCAAACTTTTGGATTAATTACATCATTTTCAATTCTATAAAATTTTTATTATATAAATAAGTTTTTATTATAATTATATATATAATTTATATTATATATACATATTACATATAATTATAATAATTATATAAATAAATAAATATTTTATTATATAAATCTCTATAAAATATAAATTCTACTACATAAAATTCTCAGGTCTTATGTTATAAATCAATGTCCAGGCTACAAAACCAGTAACCAATAATTTACGTCTAGTTAGTATGTTTCTCTCATAACTTGTTGATTAGATAAAGGGAAACAAAAAGTTCCATGTTGTTGATTCAGTGTTGCTCTCCTGTAAAGGATACTTGGCAAATTTCTGTACATGGTTATCTAACTGGATTGAGAGATGAAAGGTAAAGAAGGTGTCAACCTGAATGTGAGAATAGTATTCAAAGATAGAATCATTCACCCACAAAATAATAAAATAATCTATATTAATGATCAGAGATAAAATGTTAAAAATACTTTGACATAAAATATGTAATATTGAGATACTTTTATGCTATTCAATTGGACTAGATATTTTATTTCTCATTTTTCTAGAATTTCCTATATAATATTAATTTGTAGTGTCCATACCAATAATTAGAATTGTTTATTGTATGACTGTATACCAACTTGACTTATATGTCTTTACCAGCATAGTAAAAATGTCTTTGACCACTCTTCCCTGAACATCCAGGGCTAGTATGATGTCTGGGACATAGTTACATGGTTGGTGGTCAGTAAACACTTGTTGGAAAAAAATAAAAAATAAAAAATAACATGCCTTTAAAAATGCATTTTATCTAGATACTTCCCCATTTTCCTTTTCCTATGAACTTGAAGCTCCATCGAAGACTTTATGTTAAGTAAAATAAACCACAAAAATACAAATATTGTATGATGCCACTTACATGACGTACCTGGAGTAGTCAAATTCAGAACAGAAAGTAATGTGGATGGTGGTTGTCAGAAGCTGGGAGAAGGGGAGAATGTGAAGCTGTGGTTTAATAGGTATAGAGTTTTAGTTTTGCAAGATGAAAAGAGTTCTGGAGACTGGTTGCACAACAATGTGAATGTACTTAACATGACTGTACACTTAAAATGATAAAGATGGCAAATTGCATGTTATGTATATTTTTACTGCAATTAAAATTTTTAAAAAATTAAAACAAAACAACAACAACAATTCCATCCTTCTTGTAAAACTCTCATCAGATAAGAAATCAGGATTTTGGAATAGTAGTCTGGTGAAATATCCTTTGGATTTCCAAATCCTGAAGACTAGTGTTGGTTTATGTGACCAAAACTTTACAGACTCATGTGAACTTTGTGATCTAAGAAGGATGTAACCTAAGCATTCAACTTCCAAAAATAAAACCTTCTCATGTAGTATTCTAAATGTGAGAGAGTCCCTCCAGCGATGATCATCTAAACTGTTCTGTGAAAGATGGTTCAGTAGTTAGACATGAAGAAATAAGTCTGATCTATGCATGTCCTCTGTACAGAGCTCATCGTAATGGATGCACATAGGTAGTTCCAAAGATGACATGAATCATCCCTCTGCCTAGGCTAAGTGTGGCACTAATCCTAAATGGATACTTGCATTTATTCTCTATCTCAAACATCTATGAAAAATGTGGCAAGCTCTCAAGAAACAAACAGTGCTAGAGTTCTTTTCTTCCTGCATGATGACTTGACAAAACAACAGTAATTCCCATTCCTTCATTGTGCACTTCTTTCTCTTCTTCCTTCATTTGGGTGAAAGATGTGGCTGGATAGGCTACCTATTCCTTGAACTTGATGCATCATGTTTTTCTATTTCTTTCTCTCTCTGTGTGTCTCATCATCATTATCACCTCTCTCTATCAAGTTTAAGCTAGTACATCCAGAATGACTTCTGAGTACCCTTCCTGGAACTCTGGAATATGGTCCTTTTTATATTAAATTCTAGTTTATCCACAATATCATTCTGTGAAAATTTTAAATGTTCATTTCTATAGGAAGATTATAATGAGGATTTCTGTCAGGGAATAATTACAGTGTGCAGCTGTAATTATTTTTTGAAAACTGTTCAAAATCTTTTTGAATGTGTTGGCCAGTTCAAATAATTTCCTTTTCTTTCTCTCAAATAAGGTTCATGATTAAAAACAGAATCCTAAACAATGGACAAAAGCTATGGGTCCATAGTTCCATGAGGCCACATAAAGTCTGAAGAACACTAATTTGTGGAATTTTCATTTAAGTAGAAACACAGTAGCCCCATTTAAGTTTTATGGTGTAAGATAAGAAGCACTTCGGCAATGCCTGATAATGAGGCCTCTATTTTCTTGGAGTGAGGTCTCTTCTTGCGTGGAAGATAACTCTATTTCCTCTCATTGAATTTGGCTACCATGTCTTCACGGTATTTGCATCAGTGGAATTTTCTCTGAAAATACAGGTTCACTGCTTTTCTATACAAGTGAATTTTTAGGAACAATTTCTAAGGGAACTAACAAATGAAGAGATATAAAGATCCTGTGGACTCTACTGAATCAGACATGTTTCCTGATCTGGTAATCAGAATATTTAAGAAAGACAAGGAGAAAGCACAACTCAGGGGAAAAGCCAAGATTAATACTAGAAACAAATGTTCAGGAGGATAATGGGGCAAGAGATTGAGGGACACTATTTTAGAGGCAAGCCCTCAAAAATATATTTACTAACTACATAATATGTGCCAGGGTTATCTTTAATTTATTATTATTGTTTTTTTAAATTTTATTTATCTATTTGAAAGTGAGAGAGAGCATGAACAGGGAGAGGGAAGGGCAGAGTGGGGAGAGAGAAGCAGATTCCCTGCTGAGCTGGGAGCCCAATGCAGGCTCCATCCCAGGACCCTGGGATCATGAACTCAGCCAAAGGCAGACACTTTACCACTCAGGCATCCCTAGAGTTATCTTTTAAAATAAAAGTCTTACTAGAATATGCTTAGCTTAATAAATTGACAGTGGGTTACTACTTTTCTAGGAAAAAGTAAAAATGATTTAGCCCAGCACACACACCCACTGGCCATTTCTAAAAACATATTTTTATTTTGTGTCACTTTTTTTCACATATACTATAATTACTAGTTCAAATATATCGTTTTCCTTCCTGAATCCCACTACTGCCACATATTCCCATCCTGAACCAGGGAAAATAGATACCCAAATTTTTTGACTCAACTCAACATTCTCTTGGAAATTCTATGTTCCTTTAAATACATCATCTATGCTTTCATGAAATATTGTGTAGACCCTAACTGTGGCTATTATCTGTCATATTGTTGTTTGACATGTTCTTCACTCCCAGTAGACTGTAACTTTTTAAGAGCAAAAAACAGTCCTTAAGTGTCTAGCTTAGCATTAGAGATCACAGGCTACTAAAGGAAACTCTTGGAGAGCTTGTGGTATCAATCTATGTAAGTCTATTTCATGTTGGGTTAAAAGATGAGAGTAGTAGTTCTCATAAGTTAGAGACCCCCAAACCTTTGATTTAGTCAAATTGATTAGAAGTGTTGAATTGGAGTCTTGGGACAAGATGTTCACATTACTCAGTTTCCACCGAAGTTCACAGGTGACAAAAAAATCCTGTGGCCTCCAATGGGTTTGTAATTTGTAATTTGAGAATCTGTAAATTTTAATTACTAAATTAAAGGTACAATTTGATAAGTAAGCTATATATTTGAATATGAATTATATATAAAAATTACTCAGACCAATATACATAAATCATGTTTCTAATATATTTGTAATAAAGATATTTAAAATTTTTCCCCCTTTTTCTATACTGGTAAATGTACCTGTACATAAAAAAACATAAATTACATTTTGGGGGGGTGGGAGTATAGATGGATTGGATTAAAATTCTCTTTGTAATAAATTTGCTCTGAATACTTTTATAATGTTTTCACATTTAAAAAAATGAGAAAACTAGAAGTCCAATTCAATTTTTAGGAATAAAATAATTTTTATAGCAATAAACATATTTTGATAGAAGGCATATATGGATAGAGTACCTCCAAATTCTAAGTGGATGGAATTTTATCAACTTTCTACAATGAGTAAATTCCATTACATGTCATTATTTTGATTCTAATCAAAGAGGTACTAATGAGTTTTTAACAATACATATAGATACTGAGTTTTGAATGCAGAGATAGTTTGAATTTTTAATTATAGGCTTGACTGTGGCACAGTTCATGTTGGAAATGCCACTAATTTAAATTGAAATAATGTGTGTTTGATTGCATTTAGTTGAGTTCAACACAACAACATTGAGAATCTATTCATATCAGAATCATTTAATAACTATCATATTCATTACAAGTGAAAATTGTGACCGATACAACTGTATCTCTGAGTTTCTAACTGCCAATAACATCCTCATTGTTTCTAAATTCTCTGACTCTGAGACCACTGTCTAAGAATCACCATTCCTAGAATCTGATCCCTGACTCAGAGTCCGGTAGGTACAAGTACTAGGAAAAGGGCCATCAAGACATCTCAGAAGTCAAATGCACTGGGCTAATTTACTATTTCAGGAAGAACTGATGAAACTAATAGATAACTATAGGTTTGCCAAGGTAAACATCCAGGATTCCTTAGTTGTCATTTGAGAGCTGGCAACCAGAAAGTTAAAACTTTATTTCTGACCCTAAATACATGTACTGTTTAGGGCATCTTTCCCCAGTCACAGAATGTTCCACTACTGTTCATGAGGAAAGACATTTATTTCATGGTTCATTTCCTAATGCCTGCAATGGAAATAATGTTTTCATCTTCTGAATCCATATAATTCTTATTTGTTTACACCTATGCCACTAATCTCTTTCTAATCTGTGTTATAGTTGTTTCTATTCATGTTTTATCTCCTCTTGTTCAACTCCTTAAATCACATTTCAAATAGTTCTATTAATCTAAGTCCAATAATATACATATACTAAGTGCTAAAAGAATATGTGTAATAACATAGTCTTTTAAAATACTTCACCTTCCCTATCCTTCCACTTGCACTCCTTGTAAATAACTTGCAACCTTCCATTCCTATTGTCTGTGTGGCAACTTCAATCTACACCAAATCATACTTGTCACACTTGTTGTTCAGGCTTGCTTTCCTGTTGGAACTCTTTTCTGAACCAGTTTAATGAAGTGGGACTCTCTACCTTTGACATCTATAACATCTTGTACATGTCTTTATCAAAACACATTTGTTAATAAATATCATTTGTCCATCTCTCTTTGGGCTGCTATTATATGCCAACCAGAGAGCCACAGTTGTGTGTGTGACACATGATTCATCACAATATTGGTGATTTTATACTTTTCTTCATGCATATCCTTTAAAACATAAAGGTACAATCTTCATTTTAAAGCATTAAACAGGATGGTTTCTGGACACTACTAAGGCCATCTATTTTCTATAACACACTGGGACAATACATGTTCTATCTCCCTTCAGACTGAAGTGGGTTAGGCTTATAGTTAGCATGGTTTGAAGTTGGTTTTCACATTCTGAGACTATGCATACAGTCCTCCCCTTACTTGGGAAATGCAAGTGCAAATGATATGAAAACAGTTACATAAGGTAAGACCAAAAAAAAAAAAAAATCAAGCCCTATGGTACAAGGATACCAACATCTAAAATAAATCAAATGCAGCAAGCAAAATATGCTGTGCTGAGCATTTGTGTCCCTGAGCTGCATGGAGAGGGAAAGCAACGGGTCTTATTCTTCCCTATAGATTGACTCTTTTCTTAGTTTCATTTATTTTTAATTAAAGGGAAAAAAAAAGCTAAACCAGGTGCATTGATTATGAATTAAAGAAGACTTCTAGGCCACATGGGAAGCTGTAAAATCCTACTGTTTTCAGTGGCAATACCAGAAAAAAGCAGGGAAACAGAGAGATTGGTGTTTATCACAAAAAAAAAAAATGCAGTAGATGTGTGTTATCATATTTCCTCCTGCTGCTTAGCCTGCATTTAATTATTTATAGATTAAACTGGCAGATGTAAAATGCACAGTGCCGTTTGTTATAATGTAAAAACCATGTGAAATAAGAAATTTTGGTGTAAAAATATAAAAGAATTTTTGAAGAAATTATAGGAGTTAAATCCTTTTTAGTATGACTGTGTTTGCCAAGAGAAATTTGAGCAATAGCTCATGGTAAGAACAGCTAGAACTAGAGTGGAATGCAGAATAGAACCTTTTCTGATCTACTAGCTATACATAAATGCTTTAACCTCTTTATTTCCATATCTGTAAAATAGGGATAACAATGATTCTTATGTCACAACATTTTTTAAACATTAAATGAGGCAATGCATCCAAAATACTTAGTCTGGTAAATAGTTACTGCTTCACCAATGATAACTAACTTTGATGGTATCTTATGGCTCAAATGGTATTTTACATCATTTTATTAGTATCGAAAAGATTTATATCTTTAATGGTGGATGGCACTGCATCTAATCTGTACTGAAAATTTATTTAATGTTAAACACCAAAATATTTATAGTCTTACCCATGTTCTTGTTCATTTGGTAAATATTTATTTAGAATGAATCTATGCAGTATCCATGTGGAGAAAAGAGGCAATAAGATGTGCATAGTTACTGTTCTAATGGAGCTTTTTATTGGAGAGGAGAGAACAGAACAGGGTGGAGACAAGAGGAGGGACAGGAAAAGGAGGGGTGGAGGGGAGAGTCTGTTCACATATTAAATATAGAGACACAAAACAGTTGATGAATTACAGTTTTGGCAATTGCTATGAAAACAAATTATACCTAGTTGCTTATGAAAATTGGAAAGGATACAGCATTTTAGAAGACAGTGGCAGTTTCTGATATAAGTAGCCACACTTTTTCATACAACTCAGCAATTGCCCATTCCCCAGTGTTTACTGAAATGAATCAAAAACTTATGAATGCACTAAAACCTGCACACAGATGTATATGTCAGCTTTATTTATAATTGCCAAAACATGGAAGCAACCAAGATGTACTTTTGCAGGAGCATAGATAAATTGTGGTACATCCAGTTAATGGAATATTATTCAGAACTAAAAAGAAATGAGCTATTAAAGTATTAAAAGGCATGGAAGAAATGTAAATGCATATTATGAAATGAAAAAAAAAACTAAAACTAATCTAAAATGGCTATTTTATTATTCTAACTATATGACATCCTGGAAAAAGAGAAGCCAAGGAGACAATAAAAAAGATCATTGATCACTGAGAATTAGAGGGGTGAGAGAGATGAATAAGTAAATCGCAGGATTTTTGGGGCAGTGAAAACACTTCATATGGTACTATAATGGTAGATACATATCATTATTCATTTATCAAAACCCATAGAATGTACAACACCAAGAATTAACCCTAATGTAAACTACAGACTTTGGATAATAATGTTGTTCTTCAATTATAACAATTCTGGTGGGGGGATGTTGGTAGTGGGGGAAGCTATGGAATGGATTCAGCCTACACTTTTATTTTGAAAAGTAGTCCAATAATATCTTCTACCCACACCCCCACCAATATAGCATGGAGGTATTTATCTCAATAATAAGCAAATAAAAGGTATGGTGTAGAGGAAAGAATACCAGTCTGTAAGTGTGGGCATTAAAAAATCTGTTCCCAGGGCACCTGGGTGGCACAGTGTCTGACTCTTGGTTTTGGCTCAGGTTGTGATCTCAGGGTAGTGTGACTGAGCCCCACCTCAGGCTCCACACTCAGCACAAAGTCTGTTTGAGATTTTCTCTCCTTCTCCCTCTGCTCCTCCTTCTTGTATGCTCTCTCAACCTCTCCTTCTCTAAAATAAATAAATAAATCTTAAAAAAAAATAAAATTCTGTTGCCAACTCTCCAATGGACTAACAATGTTATCTTTGGTGATTTTGCAGTCTCATGCTATAGATTTGGAAACTGAGGCTCAAAGAAATTTCCATCTAACTGGGGTCTAAAATATCAAGCCTATTCTCTTCTGTAGCAGAAATATATTCTAAGTTTCTATGAAAATATAAACATTACTCTGCTAACCATGTTTAAACAAAACACACATAAAGATAAGGGGTGGACAACCATTACCCATATTTTCTAAATAGCTCAAGAGGATAATCATAATTCTACTGTATTTCATTTATCAATATTAATGGCTATTCTGAGAGATTTAGATTATGCATAATGGCTGTGCTACATGTCTATTATATAAATTGTAGGACAAGTTGCTGTTTTCAATATTATATTTCTGAAAATATTTAAACTGCATTTCTCATAACAAACTATATTTATTTAATACAGAGGGTATCCTCTTTGCATTTTTTTAAAGATTTTATTTATTTATTTGACAGAGGGAGAGAGATAACAAGTAGGCAGAGAGGCAGGCAGAGAGAGAAAGGGAAGCAGGCTCCATGCTGAGTAGAGAGCCTGATGTGGGGCTCGATTCCAGGACCCTGAGATCATGACCTGAGCTGAAGGCAGAGGCTTTAACCCACTGAGCCACCCAGGCGCCCCTTTGCATTTTAAAATACATGTTTTTATTCAGATTTGCACCTTCCCTCCTCCAAAGCCATTCTACACCTTGGGTTATAAAATACTAAGTTACTGTATTGCTTAAAATGCTTAGGGCACACATCTCTGTTTACAGTGAAACTAGTCCCGATAAGCAGATTTTTAAAAACTGGTTATTATATGTTTAGCATTCTCATTAGCAATACTGAGAAATCCCTCAGTGTAGGCTTCCAATATGAGGTACAGATGAAGACTTAACATTTTTGGTTAAGACTTAACCTTTCTAATCTTGAGAGGAAGTCATAATCTTTGTCCTTGAGAAAGCTCTTCTAATGACTCCTTTACTCAGGGTTTGTCAGTTGTCTTATTATTTTTAGCCTTAATACTATAAACTGTATATTAGTTAATGTCTTCATTTCTTTCAGCATACAGTTTCCTGCATTTTGAACCCACTGGTGACTGCTGTATTATCCCTTACACATCTGTCTCCACTCAGATGAAAACTTTCTTTTGGTAAGAAATTCAAACTAATGAATTTTTATTTGAGGATCTTGTATAGTGCTCTGCACACGATATATGCTCATAATATGTTAAGGCAAAGCATCAAATTTCCTTTAAAGGAGCATTGTTTTTGTTTGTTTGTGCATACAAGTGTCTACAAATGGACCTGTCCTCTTTTCCATAATTAGAATGTAAGAATAGTGTGTGTTCGTGTATATATGCCTTTCAAATATTTTGCTATGGTGAGTGTCCAAAGGATGTGTTGGGTTTTTATTTTTTTAGATGTGTTTTGACTAATCAAATATAATCAATAATTTGAGCTCAAATATGAATAAATGTCAAAGCAATAAAACACCTCTTTTAAAAAAAGGAACTATGAATTTAAGTACTGCACTTTTGCTTACTTCCTATATGGAAACACATACATTTTAATTCTTTAATAGGATGAATCTTGGGATCTTGAACACAGTAAATACTTGTAAATATTCATTAACAGTATCAGTGACTTTATATCATTAAAAATAAACACCAGAACCAGGGATAAACATCAAATCAAACAATATGTCTTGCTATACTGTGTATTGTTTTTAGGTCTGTTTGGAAGATGACATTTAAAAATCAGATATTGCAAATAGACTGTACTGTTATAGAGCTCAAGCATTTTCTTCTCATTCAGAAAATAGATTTTTCCTTCCCCCCCATTTTGTTGCATACAAATATAGTTTCTAGACAACACAAAAATCCATTTTAATTTAAAGAATGCTATTAACACTTTTATTGACTATCATTTGCAAAATGCAATAGTATGACCCATTGACAGTCACCAGTTAATGTATGGATCAATATTGTTTGGTAGAAATTCATTTACTGAGGAAGAAATGAATAATGCTGATCAAACTAAAAAGTGAGGAAGATCATTTGTCTTAAATTTTCTTAACAAATCCAGGACATCCAATAAATTATGTTCTGTCACTTAAATTCTTTTACAGAGCAGTTGAATTTTAGAATAATGTAAG
The DNA here is from genome assembly GCF_010015895.1 of Lontra canadensis. NCBI lineage: Eukaryota > Metazoa > Chordata > Mammalia > Carnivora > Mustelidae > Lontra > Lontra canadensis. The sequence continues at coordinate 11,404,833 of NW_022631021.1, read as the reverse complement.
TCCTTTAATGTTTCGATTCATTTTTACAATTGGATCTGCGAAAAAGAACATTCTACACTAATGATCAGTTTGTCAGAGATTATCACAGCTCTAAACATTATAAAAACCTGAGAGTTCAAGTCTTTAATGTTATCTACCAAAAATTAATTTTCTGAAATAAAGAAGAAAATAGATTACCATCCCCCTGTCAAATAGTGGCTATTCACTTCACACATTATTCTTCATTATCAAACAAATAATAATTGTAGTAATATAATTTTCTCTAATCTCGCAAACATACAGCTGAGTTAACATTTTTATATGACTATATAATTAGTGAGGGTTTTTAAAATAGCTTAAATAGAAGGAATATAGAATGTGGCATCTTTCTGAAGATCTGTTTGAAGAAGGACATCAGAAAGAAGTTTAGGTTAAAATAAACAGACTTAATGTAAAGAGAATTCCTACAAGTTATTTCAATAAAAGGCTTCAATAAAAGGCTTATAAGTTTTGCTGTATCATTATAATCAGAAATCCAATGCTCAGATATTCCCAGTAATTTGATATATTGTTATGCATTTTAACAGAGATCACATGTGATGCTGTATCAAGTGGAATACATATTTGTGCAAGATAATTTATTTTCTCTATGCTAGTGGAGAATCTGATTGCCAGTTGAATTGGCATCTTTTAAGCATTCCATGAAAATCTCTAGCAACTCTGGTAAATAGAACAATCATTTGATTGTTACCTGGGAAATGTAATTAGAATAAGGAAATCAGTTTTCTTAAAAGACACATTGAATTTCATGAATGAAGGAAAATTCATTTATTTTCCTTATTAAATATATTCATAAGTCCTTTCATTCTTAAAAACAATCATAAGATTTTGAATTTTGGTCCAGCTTGTGAGAGGCTTGTAAATCATCCCTCCCTTCTTCAAAAGCACAAAAAGTTATATAAAGTAACAATCAAGAACTCTTCTTAGATCTGTCAGAGAACTGTCACAGAGCAAACTGCTCTCTGCCAGATGGGTGGGACAGTTGGGCAGATACAGAGAATCACAGCTCAGGAGAGCAGAAACTCAGGAGCAGAAACCACAGTTAGAGCCAGTACCAGTATGTAATTGTCAGAATGCTGGAGGTCCAGTGTGGACAATCTTGAGAGCTAAGAACTCCAGAGGTCTCCAGTCATAGGGGATCCTCCATACTTTCATTAGTTTTACCTCCAGGAATTCTACCAGGTTCTCTCAATAAAGATGGGAGAAAAGTCCCTCTATACTTCCAGTAAAAGGAGAGAAGAGCTGCTTTGAAATACTCCCAGAACTTTATGTTGTTCTTAACAAGTCCTGACCTGGAGAAGGATGATTTTACCAGAAGGATGATTTTACCAGATTTTACCTGGGAGAAAGGAAATACTCAATTCTAGCTCCATGCAGCTTTCTTGTCACATCTAAGGGCAAGGTAGACTGAGCAGAACATGTGAAGGTCACAGCCCAGAGGTAAGGCACAGAGTCACTGAAAGACTGAGACCTAGTCATGGAACTGTTGAAAGCTTGCCCTCCCTCCACACCTTAACAACATCAATAGGACTCCTTTATAATAACAAAGGGTTATAACTGAAAGAGACAGACATCTCAGGTCTACTGAGGAAGTCCTAAGAAAACCCAATGGTTACAGGGGAGACCAAAACAAGGATATCAGGAGAAAATATAGCCTGTGACATCTGTAGCAACAGCAAATAGTAAACATGGCTTGATTCCTAGCCAGATAAAAACAGTCTTATACCAAAGATCTACTTACATTAGTTACTTATATCCAACACATCGTGTCTGCCTATAACTATAAAATTATAAGGCATACCACAAGATGAAAAGTACAATTTGAAGAGAAAGCACCAAAACCAGACTCAGATATGCAAGATATTTTGCAATTATCAGACTAGAAATATAAAACAACTATGATTAATATGTTAAGATACTGATAAAACAACCCCAGCAATGATGACAAAAATAAGACCATTATATTCTGTGCTTTTAAGGATACTAAAATTATACCTACTTGAGCTCACTGACTATCAGAGTGGGCATTTTATTCTAAATATTTATTATAAATATTTTATTTAGTCTCTTTCCATCTATTCTGCTGGTAGAATGCCATGACCTACATCCTGTGAATTGTCCATATTTCCTAGGATCACTGTTTTCATGTTCACCAAACATGCAGACATAATACTTAATCCTAAAACAAAGCAATTTACTTGTCTTTTAATCCATCTAACTGCTTTGTTTCTTGAGGTTCTCTCAAATTTTATATCTTTCTGTGAATGACATTCCTTTTTTAAAAAATATAAGAAACCAATGAAGTTTGACATTTCACCATGATTATGATTCTTTTTTTTTTTTTTTTAAATTCCATTTACTCTCAGGATTAGTTGGAAAAGGGAGAAAGGAAATCTGAAAGGTGATTTTTCCAGTGATCTTATGCAATTGCCATACCTGTTTTCAGAATAGTTTTTTCATTCTACTCTTTTATTTCAATATTTATGATTCTAACTTGGTACTAACATTTCTCTCATTCCAACAAAGACTTTAAAGATTTTCTTTGATTCTCCTATAGTTCTTCAAAATATTTTGATCTTTGCTCCAATTAATAATTTATGTACTATTTACAAGGGTATACCTTTAAGTATATCTAATTTTAAATGTCTGTGATATGCATAACATTTAAACGTTAAATTCTTTTTCAATAAATCAAATTTTTTCTATATTTTCTAAGCATTTTAGAACATAACTAATACACTAAGTAGAATCTCTTTATAGCTTTTTATACAGAGAGTATCTCTTATGATTGTAAGTTTTTTAAGTTCTATTTTACCTTGCAGATATTTGAGTAACTAAAAATATCAATTTCAAATTAATTTACTAAATGCCTTACTAAAATATAGATTATTAGATCTGTAATACTTCCTTCCATTTAGTAGACTTGGGGTTTTATAAAACTACATATTTTTTAAGATTTTTGTATTTTCAATATACGCTAATGTACTTATCCTTCAGATTTGATTTTTTTTTTTTAACAGAGAGAGAGAGAGAGAGAGAGAGATCATAAGTAGGCAGAGAGGCAGGCAGAGAGAGAGAAAGGGAAGCAGGCTCCTCTCTGAGCAGAGAGCCCGATGTGGGGCTTGATCCCAGAACACTGAGATCATGACCTGAGTCGAAGGCAGAGACTTTACCCCATTGAGCCACCCAGGTGCCCCAGATATGATGTTTTTTATTAAAAGAGATAGCACAAGTTTTTTTTTTTTTAAGATTTTATTTATTTATTTTGAGAGAGAGAGTGCAAGTGGGGTGAGGGGCAGAGGCAGAGGGAGAGAGAGAATCTCAGGCAGACTCCTCATGGAGAGCAAAGCCTAATGTGGGCCTCAGTTCCAGGACCCTGAGATCATGACCTGAGCGGAAGTCAAGAGTTGGATGCTTAACTGACTGAGCCAACCAGGTTCCCCGAGATAGCATGAGTTTTAGTTGATTCATATTCCAGTGTGAAAGCATATATCCTGGGGATTAACTACTGAAAGGAATTTCTTTTTAAGATTTTACTTATTTATTTGCCAGAGGGAGTGTGTACAAGCAGGAGGAGCAGGAGGCAGAGGGAGAAGCAGGCTCTCAGCTGAGCAGGGAGCCTGATGAGGGACTTGATCCCAGAAACCTGGGATCATGACCTGTGCCAAAGGCAGACACTTAACTGACTGAGCCACCCAAGTGTCCCTGAAAGGAATTTTAAGGATACTTGGCAATAAATTCTTTGTGTTCAATAAAAAAAAAAATTATAAAATGAGCATTTATTTTTTAATTATTTAGGTTTCCATCTATCAGTCTGTACTGTCAGGAGAATTCAAATAAAGGATTTATTTCAATCTTTTCCTTTCTATTGATTCCTTAAGGAAGCCATTATTGGTATAATCTGAGGCATCATAAAATCAGCTTCTTGCAAGTCCCTCCCATATCCAGGTGTCAGGGTGCTAAAATTCTTCCTCAGAGATCATCTTTCTGTGATCACTAGGAAAAAACCTTTCCCAGGGCAAAGCCAGGAGGGGAGGACTGGAAGAAAAAGGAAGGCGACAGTTCTATTTAGTTTATTTCTCAGATAAGCTCTCTCAGACAAATGAACCTTGGGAATACCCTCTGAAAGGGAAAAGTATCTGACTTAAGTCCAGATTTTCTCATATTATTTTGTTCCGATGACAGTTATTGACCATTTTTCCATATAATTCCATAACTACTTATGGAGACTTCTGCTTCTGACCATTCCTTTCTCATCTTCCAGCTCTGAGCATCTGATTCTATTCATACTTATGCATTTTTTTAGCCAATAGGCAGGTCTCGCCTTCCCTTTAAGTCTGATTCCTTAATCTTGCACTGGGTCACCTGACTGTCCTCTCTAACTACTTAGCCTTTATATCATTTTAGACTGGTCTGTTTTTAATGATATGTATAAATATACATTTAAAATTCGTGACATCACAGTCTTGCCAACTGCTTGCTGTTCCCTTACTATATTCATGTACTGTGGTCAGTTTTAATAAAGATTGTGGTCAGAAGCTATCTTTTAATAGAGACACTTCTACCAAGGTAAGTCCATTCTGGTGTTAATGGAGTTCAGATCAGTCCAGACTTGCAAAGAAAGCAGATTCATCCTCCTTGAACATACAATACTCTGAGCCCAACTCTGGAAGCAGTGCTATGTCCTTGGGCAAAACAGAAGTTCTGCCAAGACTCTGACAATATTAAGTAATTCCTCTACTGGCATCCTCCTTCCAAATGCATTAAAACATTAAAGGACAATACATTAAGTGACTTGCACCTTAGTGAGAATCAATTTATCAGAATGCTTTTCTCCTGAAAGGAAAGGCTGAGGGTACATGTGATGAATGGACAAGAAGGGAAAGGGAAATGCTGAGAAGGAGTATGCACAGTCAGAGAAAGAGAAAAACGCTAATACTGACTTCTCCAACCTAATTTCCACCAGATAATTTTCTATTACTTACTGAATTTTAAAGACAAGGAAAAAAGTATCACAACAAAACCATCAATAATCTTTACCACAAATCCAGATATGCGTAAACATGTTGAGCCAAGGCCAGGTTCATTTTCTGCGCATATTCCATGAACACATAAGTTGGAAATGCACTCTTCAAGTCCATCCTCATAGTGATGTCCTGACTTTCCTGTAACACAAAGCATATGTTCAATTTTTAATAATAATCATAATAGCTTTTATATAGTTTATATATACTCTTCCTATTATAATTGGACTTGGTATTCTATATAAATTATCACAGTTTATCTTCATAATCATTCTATCAGGTAACTATTATTACAATCTCTATTCAGTAGATGAGAAAATTAAACTTAGAGAAGATAAATAACTTCCCCTAAAATCACATAGTTATGTAAAAATGGAAGCAAGTGTCTATAAAATAAAGTTTCGGCTTGTATCTATTGAGTTATTTTACATTACATATCCAAATATCTTTGTTTATTTTACCTTGGAATAAATATATAGAAGGCAATGGTATAAGCACACTCTATACTTCCATTAATTTATTAATTTTTAAAGACTTTATTTGACAGAGAGAGAGAGAGAGAGCAAGCACAAACAAGGGAGCAGCAGAGGGAGAGGGAGAAGTAGGTTCTCTGCTGAGCAGGGAGCCTGACGTGGGACCGAATCCCAGGACCCTGGGATCATGACCTGAACCATAGGCAGAAGCTTAGTGGACTGAGTCACCCAGGTGCCCGCTTACTTCCATTTAGTATGAATCTTAAATCCAGAGGAAAGCAACTGCTCTACTTTTCCAGATATAAAATGCTTTCTTATAAACTTGTAACATTTTATAGTTAGTATTTCTTAAGCTGTGATTCCACAGAATATAAATAATATGTCTATGTTCAGCTGACTATAAGCTATAAGAATTCTCTTTAAACATAATGATCTAATTTTTATACTAACACACTGTGTGTTTGTTTTTTTTTTTTTTTTTTTTGCTTTTGCCATTATTTTATCACCAACCTAGCAACCAACATGGCTAAACTATCCAAAAGATAATATCCAAACTACGGTTTACTAGGTACCCATTAAGAACATTTTTTAGAAACCATTGATTCTTTTCTATGAAGGATCTCTTTATAATGATTCTTAATATGTTTAAGAATATGTTAACTTAAATACACTATTTTACTTAGGGACAAATGTTTTTAGAGGCAGCTGTTACTAGCTTTTAAAACTTTATTTTTCTGGGGTGTCTGGGTGACTCAGTTGGTTAATGTTTGTTAAGTGTCTGCCTTTGGCTCAGGGTCATGATCCCAGGGTCCTGGGATGAGTCTTCGGTCATGTCAGACTCCCTGCTCAGCGGGAAGTCTGCTTCTCCCTCTCCTTCTGCACCTACCATCCAGTTCCACTCATGCAATCTCTGTCTTTCTCTCTCTCTCAATGATAAAATCTTAAAATAAGCTTTATTTTTCTATGTATTATCCAACAGGACTTAATCTGAACTCTGGCTATTGGAAATGGGTTTTTATTCTTGTTCCTACTTAGCAACCTATTCTTACTGTTCTTCCCTGATAAATTGTAAGAGAAAAATTACATAAGTATCCTGGGGTGCTTAGAAGTGATTTAGGGCAATATAACATTGTAAGAAGAAAAAACACAGCACAAGTTTAAAAGATTTGGCAAAGTTCAGATCAAACTTAGAAGGAGCTGCCAAAAGACTAATTTTACCAAAATTATATCCAAGACTCTTTTCACTTTGTAATGCTTTCATATGCTAGGTTGATTCTGTAGGCATCTCTACTACGGAGGCTATAAAAGGTGATACAGAAAAAACATTTTTGCAGAGCTTATAAAAAGCCACCATGACCAGTCACTCACATGGTTGAATCTCATCACATATTGTGAAGCATAAAAGCATATTCTATAAAAATACTTACATTCTGATAACTATTCTTATAAAAATCAAATACATGCAAGCTTAGTAACATTGCTTAGACATATACATATATATATATATATATACATACATATATATATAAATAATAAAGTTCTAAGGAACACTAAGAGAATGTTGAATATAAAGTTCAGAATATGGTGGGATAATATTGATGTGTTCAGTGAGGACTATAGAAGAGGCTGGAATTATTGCTAATATTTTGTTCCTTAAAGCAAATGGGAGGTACACAAATGTTCACTATATTATTTTATAAAACAAATATTCCTTCATTGTATATTCTTTTGAGTGAATAAAACAATTCACAATATAGCTTAAACAATTAAAAATGATGATGTAATTTTCTTCTTGCTTCTAATACTATGAAGGGCATTGTAAAACTTTAAGCCAAAAGATGGGAACTGTAAAAGAAAAAAAAAATCATCATTCTTAGTTAAAAAGACAAGGAAGACTTTATTCAAGAGTATTCCAGTAAAAAGGAGAGAGATTATTGAAACAGGAGAAAGAGATTTCATTTAACTGCACAGAACCAAAGACAGGTGGGAGAATTTTCAAAAGCTGGAGTGACCTAATGCGAAAATACTGGAAGATATTGGGTTGTGGGGAGGTTGGTCAATGTGCTGAGGACATCTTTGTTTGGTAACTCTCACTTATTGGCAATAGGCTCCTAGCTTCTCACAGAGTTTGGTGGGGGGTCAGAGGGGGACCCTATCTCCTTCTGTAATTACATTTCAGAGGGATGACTCCCAGGTGCTCTAGAAAAACATTTCTGGGTTGTAAAATTGACAAAAGGCTGAAAGAATGTTTACATCTCAAAGGGGCATAGAAAAAAGTTACAAGTTTTCTAAAGTAAATGCTCTAAAGAAATGGAAGTCAGGGACTTGAAGTCATGAAGCCTGTCTACAGTATAGTTAAGCTGAGGGGAACATTAAAAATATCTTGGTCAAAAACAACAAACTAGGATAGAAAGTAAGTTAGTTAAGATTTAGAACAGGAAACAGGAACCACTCTAGATATTTAAGGAAGGAGTCTTAAAAACAGAACAAAACATTTACAAAATTATTAGAAGGAAGGGCTGTAGGAGTAAATCCAAAAACCACACACAGGACTCTCTGGGTGATGCCACTTCCCCCATAATGAGGAAATTGAGAAATATAAAAGCCACCATTAGAATTATTCAATTTAAGCACTCTCTGCACTAATAGAGGGAAGCTGGATTACCAGGAATTTGCTGGCACAGTCTCTCTTGCTGTCTCTTCCTAGTCTGAAGCTAGTGATTAGACATTGGATTACAGAGTCTCAGTGCCATTCCTGATGGTTCTGCATTTTAATACACATAAAGTCAGAGACTCAGAAAATCTCACGTGTCCATAAACTTACCTACCAGCTGAAATTGCTAAGATACCTATAAATGACTTCCACCACATCCTCAAAATTTCAGGTATGTTTATTATAGTTGGAACTCAATTTATATGCACAACATCAGCTTCAAGTGACATCTAGATATTGTTGTTTTCTTGTCTTTGTAATACAGAAACCATAGCAGACAGGAGTGGATGCTGAGTACCAACCAACCATTAAACTAAAAGGATGAATGGTTAAAGAATATGAGGTATATTTATACAAGGGGATACAACTCAGCCATAAAGAAGAATGAAATCTTGCCATTGGTAACAAGGATGAACCTGTAGCAGCACTCCAACCAGTCTGAAGAGTTAACTTAATTCAAGTTAACACACCTTTCTTGCTGACCTAAGTCCCCAGATCTGTATAATGGAACTAATTTATTTTCTCTGAGATTTGCAAACCACTGGGCTTGAGGAGTGAAGGACCAGAACCTTCTCAGGCCACAGAACCCAGCAGGTCTATTCAAAGGCAGCTCAACTTTCTGATTAGCCTATTTTCTAGCAAAATGTTTTTCTTTTTCTAGGTCACCCAGAAGATTTTATTCCCCCCTCCCTTTGTGTATCTGCAGAATTTGCCCTCCTTTGTAGAATGAAGTCTTCTCACAAATCATGAAATACAAACCGGACCCTCCTCACTCAGTTCTGGAGCACTAAGATAATGTTTGTAGCTGGCCCCATTGAGAGTCTTCATGAAATCAAGAAATGTTGTAGGCCACTGTACTCCCTTCGCTGATTAACTTCCCTAAACATCTTTAAAAGCCCTTGGGCCAGGCAGAAACCTCAGAGTTGGCTTTTAGACAAGAGTCTGCCTTCTCCCCAGATTGCTAGCCTCCTGAATAAAGCCCTAATTCCTTTCCAATAAAAAACTTGTCTCGAGTAATGGCCTTTCAAGGGACGGGTAGCTGAACTTGGGTTTGGTAGTAGACCTATTAAGCTAAGTAAAATAAGTCAAATGGAGAAAGATAAATACTGTATGATTTCCACTCATGTGGAATTACAAACAAAACAAATGAAGAAGGAAAATAAAACAAAACTCATAGAGAAAAGACTTCTGGTAAAGAGGGGAAAGGGGTTGGAGGTGGGCAGAATGGGTGAAGGGGGTCAACTGTATGGTAATGGGTGGTGACTAGACTTGTGGTAGTGATCATTTTGTAGTATATAGATATTGAAATATAAAGCTGTATATCTGAAACTTACATAACAAAAAATGTTTCAACACAAAGACTGATCATAATTTGAGTCTTTTATTTCAAAACTCTGCTCTGGGTTACTAAATGTCATCAGAAAACTATTAATAACCACTTAACTTGCTTCTAGAAAATATGTTTAATATATATTTTATATATATGAATTCATATTTAACATATATAATATATATGCAATTTTATAAACACAAACACACACACACACACACACACACACACACATATAATTAGATTAGATTTGGACTTCCTTCCAGGGAGCCAGTCTTTGAATTCAAAACTCTTATAGCTTCTTAATATGTATTAGGGGAAATAAAAGGGGGGCGGTAGTGAAGGGAGGTAGAAACTAGCAACATAATAAATAATGAACAAAATTAACTTTTATTTTTTACATTTTTGTGGAGGTGATATATTCACAGGTGCCAGAATCTGGCTTTTTGCTGTGGAAGCTGAGCAAGTCATGAGATCTTTCAAAGCCTTTGCAAAATGGAAATAACAATAAACATACTTCAAAGTTTATAGAACTTGTGGTGAGATTTGAAGATTTGAATGAAAGAATCTGTGCAAATTGCTAAACATAGAATATAGTAAGTTTTTTTTAGGAATGTTGGCGACTATTATTTGTTCCTGATGCCTTGTTGAGCAAACTCTGTGAATGAAGCTATTTTCCAATTTTGTGAATGAAGAAAGAGATAGTTTGAAAGTTAAGTAAAATTTACATGGGTTAATGGGCTCCAGCTGCCTCATACCAAAATAATATATCTTAACTATAATTCTGCATTTAGTGCTTTACACATTTTAGGTGGTTTTTTTCCACACGATGTTATCGGAAACTGAGAATCAGAGGGTTTCTATAATAGTGTTAAAGATCCCCAAATTACCAGGTCACAAAGCTGGAATTTGAATCTTACTCTTTCCAGTTTCTAGATGTTTTTTGCTCATCATCTTGCTTCTCTGAGTAACACATGGCACTGTGCTATTTGAGGAAAGGGTTTATGTATGTAAACAATGCTTTTTTATTAGTTTTCTTTTGTAAAAAATAATAACAAAATAAGTAAATAAGATTATGTTCTTGTAGTGGTATGGGCAACTGATAATAAGAAAGGGGAGGAGGATAAGGGAATATAAAACAGAAATGAAAAGTCAGTGGGTAAGATTTTTTTTTTTAAGATTTAGAAGCAAAGAAAAAGAAAACATCCTTTGAATCCCATGTAGATTTGATATCCACTTGTAATAATGTAACCAAATATTCAGAACATACTGGTTAGTGGCTCAAAATCAAGATACCAGAAGTTTTCATTAGCTCTCCAGAAAAGTAATCAAATTTTAAAACCACAGTACTAACCTAATATTTTATACATAATAGAAATTAAATAAGTGCTTACAGAATAAATCATATCTAATGATGAGGGTATAAAATAAAAAAAATTTAAATGTCAAATTATAATAAAAATAAGAACAAATTAGACTAATTTTAAGTTGATAGCAAAAATTTTTTTAATACTTATACAGTTAGAAACATTGACCAGTTTTAATATTACCATTCTCTGCCATAACATAGCAGTTATAATAGTTTGAGTTTATTGATGAAAATAAAAGTCACTATTTGAAAGATTTATATATTTTACTTTCATATCCTTTTCCCTCTCAGCACCAAGTGATTTGCATCTAATCTAGGGAAATAAAGTAAAATTAAACCTAAGCCTATAATGATTCTGTCTTACTGTTAATGTATTATCTGGTAATTGAATGACATAAATTAAAATTATTTTTTCTTAGTCTAACTCTAGAATATGTAGAATTTATTTTTTACATCTAAATCTTCATGAAAATACAATAGCATACATTCTTTATTTCATATTAGTGATTATTTCACTTTGCTTGGGTCTTGATTAAAAAGAAAGATCATTATGTATCGCCTCTGTTCTGAATACAAAAGTCATACCCGTGACTTAAAATAATTGTGAGTATTCACGGCCAACACTATCTATGTTTGTTTCTGTGTTTCCTTGCCCTAAGGAGGATGCAGCATTTCTGTTTCAAAATGAATAATGTTATTTTAAGAGCAAAATGTGTATCCAAAGTTTATATCATCACCTGTATAAACACTATTACATCCCTCCTGAGTATAAAAAGTGTGTGGGCACAGAGACTGCCCCAGGGACTGAGAAGAACTCTGGGGGAAGCATTCACATTTCCAATACAGAGATTGTTCTCTTCACTTTCAATTTGCTTTTAATGGGATAACTGTGGTTTCACTTACTGAGTGTTAAACATTTTTATATAACACTATAAATGTGACTATTGAGGCTAAAAAAAAAAGAAAGCATGTTTTACCTCATAAAATAATCTGAATGCTTGTATTAATACTTCCATGGAAATGAGTTCACTAGCCATTGAATTCACTACATAGGCAGAGGATGAGCTCTGTAATCAGGACTGTCCTGAATGCTGTTCAGCTTGTAACCTGCACAATGATCTCATGCAGAGAGGATGAGTGAGTTCTGAGATCAACCGTAAACAGCTCTGCACCTAGTTAGCTTGGAGGAAATGGTTTAACAATCTAATTTGTCTGCTTACAGAGAGGGGAGGGGCTTGTGCTACCTGTGGTCCTGTCTGTGATTCCACAACAATGGCCAGCATTATAAATGGACTGCACTGTTCAATATGTGCTGAAGTCTCTGTGAGGATCCGTTAGAATACCACCTCTCAGATGGCATTTGGGGACACAAAACTAAATCACACTTAGAGTGTCTTCTTACATCAAATTTAAATTTCAGTTGTGTTTTACAGATAAATCTAGTGAGCAAACTGGCATTTAATTTTTGAAACTGTGTTTTGTTTGGAATATTGCACGTGCCTTATGTCTCTATTTGGACTAACAAATAGTGAAGATGGGGAAAAAAGGATAAATCACAAACCTGCAGGTACAGTGAAAGAGGCAGCCAAGATTACCATGATGGAGGAAGAATTGCTGTTACACGAGGACAGGAGGATTCTGATAATTGGCAACACATTGTGAACTTAAGATATCCAACTGATGAAAACAGAATATATGGCAATCATTTATAGTGCTTAACTAATTTAAAGACGGAAGTAAACAGTGAAGGTAGGTTTCTATCAGGTAGATGGGAGAGGTAAAGATGATGGCATGATTTAAACGACAGCCTAGGAATTATCAGCATTATTGAAGGCTGGCTTCCTCCATGGATAAGAGAGGAGTAGACCTGTATAAACCCAATGAGCCAGGCTTTGTGTCTTCCTATGACATTTGGGAGAATGCAAGTTGATATGAATTACCCAGAAAAGTGATAGGTTCTCAGTTTTTGCTTACCAAACATTTTAGGAGATAATCAGATAGATGTGGGTGAGCAGCAACCTCCCTGAAGAAATCTCATAGTGGTTAGAATTGCTAACATCTAAGCTGCAAAACACTGATGGATCTTACTGGTGATGGTCCTTTTTTTAAAAAAAAATTTTTTTTAAATGGTTGTCTATTTTATTTATTTTTTTATTCCAGTTAGAACATTTAAGATGATATCTATCCTTAGAGCAAAATGGTAGGTCTATGATACAGTACTACTGATCATAGGCACAGTGTTGTACACTAGATCTCCAGAACTTATCCATCTAACATAACCGAAACTTTTTGGGAAGTGGCTATTCAGTGAACGCCCTTCTTTGGCGAGCATAAGAAATGAGTGTGTAACACCAGGTTAGGCTTCCTGGCTCTGAATCTCAGCTTTGCCCCTAATGTACCATGGGAGATTACCCAAAGAATCTGGACTCCATTTCCTCATTAGTAAAAGGAATTAAAAATAGGACATTCTTCAAAAGGTTGTTATAAAAGCTAAATGAGTCAATATACATAAAATAGCATGGTGTGCAGGTGCTAATATTGTTACTGTAATTATAATTTCATAAACACTTATAGGTTGAAGTCTCCCCACATTTGGCTTTTAGACTCTAAAATTCAGAACACAAAGAAGAGCTCAGCAATGGGTAGATTATCAAGGACCAAAATGGTAAAGAAAAAAATTAGAATTATGTCAAAATCAATATATGTTGAGGGTGAGGAAAAGGGTAGCATCAGCACATTTTGGGGGATGGTGGTTGGTTACATGACTGGCTGTGGTGGCAGTTATGCAACTTCATGAATTTGTCATAACTAAAAAACTGCACGCCAGAGAGTAAATTTAACTGTACAAATAAAAAAAACTCCAGCTAACTATGCTAGTAGGGAAACTGAGGAAGGGGAGGGTAAACTTCAAGAGCACCATTATTCCTTAAATAACTTTGGGGGATGATGGGCTGCTATGATTAAGAGCCTTGGCGGGAAAGAGCCCTGGGGATCAGGGACAAGGGTCTGGCAGGGTGTCCACAGCATTTTCTAAGCATTTACTTGATTTGCTGCTTACTTGGATTTTGATTTTGTGGCTAGACTGTGAGGAATCTCGGGCTTAAGTCAAAAGTACCAGAAAGTTCTGATTAACACCTAACAACAAGCATGGGTATATCATTTTTGAGGTCTCCCACTTTCCACCATGGACTAATGAGCAGCATTTAGAATGGGGCTTCATTTGAATGCTACACCTGCTTCAGAATGGCTCCATGCTTCCAAATGAATCTAAAGTAAGTTAAATCTTAACCTGGAGCATCAAAACTAATCTAGCAATGGTAAGAGATATAGATATATCTTATATATCTATATATCTAGCAATGGTAAGATATATATGTATATATATACATATACATATATATATATATATATATATATATATATATATAACAGAAAACAATAAACCTAGCAATTATAAGATATATACTGATATGGTAAAAATGATTTACATAGGTGCTTTACTTCTAAACTGTCTTTGTAGGGTTACATTCATTGCCTATGGTAGCTATTATAGCATTTTAAATGTTCAGCCTTCAATAAAGATATTTTTGCTTAAGAGAAGCAAAACTTCTAAAATGGTATTCATTTTTATTTTTATATCAGAGAATTGCAATGTCTATTCTACTTCTTTTATCTGCAAGAGTTACAGTTTTATGTAGAGGTGGCTATTTTAACATTCAGGTAGAAATGTTTTCATATGTTCTATCTGACCAAAAAAAAAAAAGCCTAGTATCAGTATGTGGTATTCCAAAACAGAGGAGTGCACTGAGTGACTGTTGAACTTGTCAACAACATGTCAATGATACTCAGTTAATAAGTATTCACGAGTTTGTATAACTTCACATATACAATAGAAGCCCTAATACCCACAAGGCTGCCTGGCTGTCATTCCCTCAAGGGACCCAAACAACCAGAAACCCCAAACCCTGGGGTATTTTCAAGCTGTCTCAAGTCCTCTATGGAGTCTGTAGAAAGAAAGAATTCTTTTCTGTGACCAAAAAATATACCCCACATATATTCCTGAGATGTTATTACTTCTCCAGGAAATTCAGGCATTCATTATTTCTTTTGGGTAGATGTACGTGAATGTTGAGGATAAGATGAGTGACAGAGGACACAGGAAGAAAGCAACAAATCTGCAAAATTAGAAAGCTAGAAGAAAGAGAGGGGGAAAAGACACACAGACAGAAATTGTTTATATCAATGTATACTTTTTAAAAGATAGATTTATTTATTTATTTATTTATTTGACAGTGAGAAAGCATAAGCAGGGAGATTGGGAGGCAGAGGGAGAGGGAGAAGCAGAGAGCCTGACAGAGGACTAAATCCTAGGATCCTGGGATCATGATCTGAGCCAAAGGCAGACTTTTAACAGACTTAGCCACTCAGATGCCCCAATATATCTATGTATACTTAAGGAGAGTATGACCAAAGGCAGAAATGGCCAAAACATCAGTTATTAATGAAAAATTGTTCCCTGAATAAAATCAGTTTATTCAGCTTGTCCATCTCTGTATTGACCATTTTTGGAGGTAATAATAATGTCAATATTAATAAGAGCTAAAATTTACAAAGGACTTGCTGGTGTGCCAGGCACAATGGATGTAATGATCAGGATTATGAAGTTTACATAAATGTAGAAAAACCTGTAATGAGATATACTCTAAGCACTAGGATTTCTTTTTTTTTTTTTTTTATATATTTTTTATCTATTTGACAGAGAGAAATCACAACCAGGCAGAGAGGCAGGAGGAAGCAGGCTCCCTGCAGAACAGAGAGCCTGATGCGGGGCTCGATCCCAGGACCCCGAGATCATGACCTGAGCCGAACGCAGAGGCCCTAACCCACTGAGCCACCCAGGCGCCCCAGCACCAGGATTTCTTGCTGATACCCTAAGTGACATGGTATCTTACTAGTATCACAAAACATCCATTTCATATTTTTTAAGTGTGCACATTGCTTAAAACTTAGTTGAAAACCAACAACATTAGTGGTGGAGTGTATTGTCACATTTACACATACATAAACATATATTTTGTAAATGTATAAAGCATGCATGATTATAATTTTTCAATAATTACCTTGTTGACATTTGCAAATACATCCATTGATGTGATCTTCACACTTTGCACCCTTTAGACATAGTGATGAAGAACATTCATTTATATTAATTTTACAAAATTTCCCAGAAAATCCAGGAAGACATCTAAGAAAGAAAAGTAAAAAAAAAAAAAAAAAAAAGTATATATAATATGCATGAGTCTATATTATGGAGTTCGTATTTGTTAAATTTGAATAAAATTAAGCACATGAAGTAGTTGTTCATTAAGATTGATTTATGAGAGCTAATTTAGTTGATATTCACCAGTATTTTCAATGAAATTAAGGTGTCCTGACAAAAAACAACCACAACCACAAACAAAGAGGGAAAACAAATAAGGCTCAGGATCTTAGAGCTCAGTCATTTTCAATTTTATTCTTTCTTTATTTCAAGTATATGTAGCTTGATACATATGTATTATTAAAGTATCTGGGCCTATATAATAGAGATCACTGACTAAAGTTGATTATATGATAGTAAACTTTTAAAATAGTGAAAACCTTGATAGTTTTATAAAATGTTTCACAAATATTTAAGTTTTTACTTAAATTCCAGTGAGTCAATATATAGTATAATATCAGTTTCAGGTGTAGAATCTAGTGACTCATCACTTCCATACAACATCCAATTCTCATCACAAATGCCCTCTTTAATCCTCATCACTTATTTAAACCACCCCCCACCCACCTCCCCTCTGCTAATCATCAGTCTGTTCTCTATAGTTAGGAGTCCGTTTCTGGGTTTGCCCCTCTCTTTTTCCCTCTTTGATCATTGTTTTGTGTCCTAAATTCCACATATGAATGAAATCATCTGGTATTTGTCTTTCTCTAACTGACTTATTTCACTTAGTGCAATCCTCTCTAGCTCCATCCCTGTTGTTGCAAATGGCAAGATTTCATTTTTTTAACATTTTTAAAAAAGATTTTATTTATTTATTTGACAGAGAGAGAGAGAGAGAGATCACAAGTAGGCAGAGAGGCAGGCAGAGATAGATGGGGAAGCAGGCTCCCCGCTGAGCAGAGAGCCCGATGTGGGGCTCAATCCCAGGACCCTGAGATCATGACCTGAACTAAAGGCAGAGGCTTAACCCACTGAGCCACCCAGGTGCCCCAAGATTTCACTTTTTATGGTTGAGCAATATTCTATTATGTACACACACACATATACACATATACAGTGTGGGTATACACACACACACACACACACACAATGGGATATATCCATACAATATTTAATTAAGATGATTCCTTAGTGACCTTCTCACTCTAAAACCTGAGCACATTTAAATTTATAAAATAAGTTAATTTTAAATTTAGCATATAACTGAAACCAATATAGAAGGCAGTATAACATTTAAAGTATTGATTTTACTTATTTTTGGTTTGATGGTAATACTACCTTTCACCTTGGAATTCCCTCAATAAAATGTGTTTTCAGAAATCCAGCAAAATGCACCTGGATCTTGTCTTGAGGTGATATTGAACTGTGGTCCCCAAAACACTATGTCCAAGTTCCAGTACTTGGTACCTGTGACTGTGACCTTATTTGGGAAAAAAAGTTCTTTGCAGATGTAACTAAGTAAAGGATCTTGTAGAGAGCACCTTAAATTAACTGGTTGGGCCCTAAATTCAAAGACAAGTCTCCTTCTAAAAAGAGGAGACACACAGGGGAGAAGGAGGCAAAGGTTAGTGTCATGCCACCCCAAATCAAGGAATACCTGGAGCTTCTGAAGTTAAAAGGGAAAAGGTAGGATTCTCCCCTAGAACCTATAGAGAGAATGTGGCTTTCCTGACATTAGATTTCCACACATTAGTATGGCTTTCCTTGATATTATATTTCTGTTCTCCACAACTGTGAGCGAATAAATTCTGTTGTTTTGGGCCACCAGGTTTATAGTTATTTGTTATGCCATCCTTAGGAAACAAATACAGGGAATGACATTGAATGCATCTGATGTGTTTCCTCTCCCTATGTTCTTTTAGGGCTACTTATACAAACCACTTAGATGTCAGTTATTAAACCATGGTCTGAGAACTGATGTAGGGTGTACAAACACTGATTAAAGTGCAATGTTCAGGAGAGAGAGTTACATATTTACCAGGTGCCTGCAACATGACAGATCTTTTCTGAATGCTAAAGGCATATAAAGAAAAGTAAAACTTTGTATTTGCCTCCAAAAAACAACCAGCCTTGTTGGAACAATAGAGATGTAACAAACTTAATAATGTAATTACTATAAGAAATCAAGTATAAAATAAAACATATGGACAGGTGCATTCTTAGCATTAGGAAGAGTATAGAAAAAGATGAAGATAAGAAGAGTATAGCTTAATCCAGAAATTATAAGTAATTCTAAATGTCTGAGATATAATGTGTGAAGGCAAGTCTGGGGTGATACTGGGAAAAAAGGACAGATTAATAAATGGGAATAAGAGCTTTTTCTATAATTTTAGATTATAATTTTTATAACAGCTAATATTAATTCTTTTTATTTTTTAAAGATTTTATTTATTTATTTGATACAGAGAGAGACAGCAAGAGAGGAAACACAAGCAGGGAGAGTGGGGGAGGGAGAAGCAGGCTCTCTGCTGAGCAGCGAGTCCAATGTTGGGCTTGATCCCAGAACCCTGGGATCATGACCTGAGTCGAAGGCAGACACTTAATGACTGAGCCATCCAGGCACCCCTACAATAGTTAATATTTACTGAAAAGTTGTTGGCAAGTAACTTTTCTAAGGTCATAACATGAGCAAATTAATAGATGGAATTTAAACCAGAAAATGAGACTGCTTGCACACAGCATATACCCATTAGCCAAATATGCCTCTTTATTTCTAGCACATAGCCCCACCCAGCCGAAGCTAATAATTAACTACATGTTAAACAATCACACATGTTCCAGGAAACTTATTATGCTAGATCCTCACTGGACCTAATTGAAGACTGTGTCTTGACCAACAAACAAGACCTATTTTAACTATGTATGGATTTATGAATTCATTTTTAATTTTTAATTTCTTTTCAGCATAACAGTATTCATTGTTTTTGCACCACACCCAGTGCTCCATGCAATCCGTGCCCTCTCTAATACCCACCACCGGTTCTCCCAACCTCCCAGTTATAGTCCTATCTTGAATGATGAAAAGATTCTATAAACCCTTAAAATACAGAAATGCATAACAACTTTTAGCCCTATATTCTATAAAAATATTTATACTATGACTAGTAATAATGTTTAATACATGGAATAATTGAGCCATTGCTATTGATATTATAGGCAATTTAATCTCATATATATCTATTCATTTTATAAATATTTTAATAGAATTTCTGACAGATTGAAATAATGTACCTGATTTGTTTATGCAAAAAGATGTATTAAGGAACTAATAAGACACTGTCCCAAAAGTAAAAAGCTGGACAGACTGAAAAATTCAACTGCTCTTGGTCCATAGAGCGGGAGGGCATGGGGCAAACAATTGACTCCAAGAGCAAAGAGACAGGGAAACACAGGGAGTCCTGGCTTACTGGCACAGAGACTTAGACGAGGAAATTGACATGGGGTACCAGAGCCAGGGTAAGAAAACCTGAACTGTAATTGATGCATTGTTGGAAGCTTGGTGTGGAATAAGTTAAAGAGAGTTAAAAATTGTACAGGGACTGAGGCTTACAGGGCTCTCACAGTATTTTGAGATTTACCTCCAGATGCTTAACTAGGACCCCACAGTAAATATCAGAAAAAAATTTCCTCCTGCTTCTGAGGGCTGGGGTTGGGGGAGGAAATATTTTGAAATACACCAGAGCACTCTGTTGTTAACAACGGCTGCCCTCAGGAAGAACTAGCTAGTCAGAGCCTAAGGTGCAGAGGTATTTTCAGAACCTAACGGTCATAGGGAAGGGAAATACCCAACACCAATTCCAGCCTTCCATGTGGGAGACAGGAAATACCCAACTCTAGCCGACAATAGCCATTCTGTCCCACCTATGAGGTCTGAGAAACACTTGTGGACTTCACAGTCCAGAGACAGGCTCACTAAAAGACTGAAACCTAATCACAGGACAATAGAATGCTTCCCCCTCCTCCCACTTTTATCATCACATTATTGAAGGTCTATTTACAACAATCGAATATTATTCAGTACTAGAGAAAAGGGCTATCAAGCTATAAAAAGACATGGAGAAAATTTAAATAAATGCATACTACTAAGTGAAAGATGCTAATCTGAAAAGGCTACATGCTGCATAATTTCAACTATATGACATTATGGAAAAGGCAAAAACTATGGTAGAATAAAATGACCAGCAGTTGTCAGCGGTGGGGAGGGAGAGAAGGGACAATAGGGAGAGTACAGAGGATTTTTAGGGCAGTGCAAATAGTCTGTATGCTATTACAATAGATATATATTTCATTATACATTTGCCAAACCATATACAACACTGAGAATGAGCCCTAAGGTAAACTATAGGTCTTTGGGTGATTATAATCTGTCAATACATGATTACAAACACATGATTCTGGTGAATGATGCTAATAATAGAGAAAGTTATGCATGTGTGGGGTAGGAGGTATGGGAAATATGGGAAATCTCTGTATCTTCCTCTGAATTTTATTGTGAACCTAAAACAGTTTTTAAAAGTCTTTAAAAAAACTAGTAAGTAACTTCTAAATCATGAAACTGTCACGTTGGGCTTTTAACACAAGACTTGACCTACAATACTGGGGGAGAGGACATAAAACACAAATGAATTACTTGGTACAAAAAAAATCAGTTTGAACTTCTATTAGCCAGTGGTAGGAGCTATCCTCAATGATTATTCAAATTGGAAAATACTGCCTCATCACCTGTTGGAGACGAGTTGCAAATGGAATCATTAAGTATGGTTTGTAGCAATTTTGTCAACTACTTTGCCTAGACATTTTTCTGTAACCACTCTGCTGGTCACTACCTCTTCCACTAGCTCCTGCAAATACTCCTCTAGATCCCCACTGTTATTAGAGATACTATTCTTTTGATATGGCTATTTTTATTTCACATTTATGAAGATCAACATTGTGGTATTTCTATTCCATTATATTTGTTCCTCTTTCTTAAGAGCAATAAAACATAATCCATGTCTCTTATTGTTCTTGTTTGTGGGGAGCTCTATGGATTCCACCACACCAAAATAGCAGTTTGGGGGCATTTATCAAGTTAAACTATGAGGCACTTGACAAGGAAATTCTGCAAACATATTAAACAAAACAATGCCTGGTATCATCCAATGGGGTGAGAAAAAATAAGTAGTTTTTCCCTCCCACATGATCAGTTTTATTCAGAATCCTTTTTTCTTTTTAATTGAGATGCATTACCATTGAAATTTAATGAGACTTAATTCAACTTACACACTTATACACATTGACTAAACTCTTATTTTGCTTTAAAATATTTACTTTCCAATTTAGAAAGTAGTATGGTTACAATCTCTAAAATTCCATTTGCCAGACTTTGATAGCATAGTTATGTAGGATGTAGTTTAATAATTGTTAAGGAAGCAGCCACATTATGGCATTTTTTTTCAATTGCAAAACATCAACATTAAAAATATCAACTTAAAGTGAACGGAAGTTGAAGTGTTTATTCATTATTAGAAACTTTGCTGCGGCCAATAATTCTCAAGTTAAAATAGCTAAAAAGTTTCAAATATGCAAATAAGTCACCATAAAATTTCAGAATCTTCACAGTTCTTTTCTGTCATCTACCTTTTTTCCTTTTAATAATTAGTGACAACTTCACATAAATCCATTTGCTTCAGAGTATGTCACAGTGTGAAGTATTTATCCATCTGAGTATTAGACACTCCCTTTATAGGTTAGTTTTAGGAATTCACATACTCTGAACATCTGTTTAATTTTCTTTATTTGCTTATATCTTAGCAAAAAATTCACATGTTCTGGAATTTTTGGCTTATTTTCATGTAAGTAAGCATACTTCTGGAGAATAGCCATAGGCAAAACAAGACAAAATAAAATTACCTTATATCTCTCTTATCATTGTATTCTGATGTCTTCTTTGTCCTGGATGATACACTAAATCATCAAACTGGAACTGAAATGGTCGTATAACTGATCTAGATCATGGAATCCAAATATTTTTGCTTAATATATTCATGTGAATGACCATGGATTCACATACTGATTTTTTTCTCTCCTTTTGTTTTTATAGATAATTTGATATTGTAAACTACCAGATGCCTGGGAAACCCCACAGGAACACCAGATTCAAAATTTGGGGATAGCCTAGTAAGTAGGCAAAACCAATGACCTGACCACAATGACATTGATTATTTGTTCAAAAGATATTAAGCTATGTTACTTCTATTTTCTGTACTATTCATTTGAGCACATTTCACCTTCTAAGTTTTTAAAAACACAGGTATTTCAAACTCATGTGATGGATTTGTTGAAGAAATGGTGATAGATTGAAATCTAAATTATTATATGTATTTTCAAATGTGCAATTTAATTTTATTATAGCCTTAAGTTAATTGCATAAAGTACAATCCTAATTAATATGTAAAATAAGTACTTTTATTAGTATTGCTTAAATTATGAATCTTAAAGGCCATTTTTAATTTAACATTTTTACTTTTACCCTGAGTAATTCTATTATCATTACTATTAATTATGCATACAGATTAAGAGAATATTCCCAGAAGGCAATTATTGTAACATAAATCTAAGTTTCTTGAGACCTCTTTATAAATCAGAATATTGTCTAAATAGGTGTTGAAACTATATACAGAGAAGTAAAATAATTTAGACAAAAAGGAACTGATACTAACTACAACTCTCCCAGTGATTATGACTGCACAAAACCTAAAATGAATTTCTTTTTCTAAAAAGACTTATTTGAGAGAGAGAGAGAGAGAGAGAGATTGATAAGTGCACATGAGTGTGGGAGGAGCTGAGGGAGACAATCTCAAGCAGACTCCCTGCTAAGAGGGACTGGACTCTGAACTTGATCTCAGGACCTTGAGATCACAACCCGAACTGAAACCAAGAATTGCAGGCTTAACTGACTGAGCCACCCAGGTGCCCTAAAATGAATTTCTTTTTATAGATGATATTACTTCATATCTGTTTTCAATAAAACATAGCTATAAATTTTAATCTTAAAGTATTTAAGTTTCAGAGTACTAAGTTGTTTTGATTTAGAATGTTGCATATGACAAACTGAGATAAGGACTTAAACACAGGCTGCTTAATTGGCAGGTTTTGCAAATAAGCAAAAATGAAGGAGTAGGGAAAATGAGACAGGGAAGAAAAGGCACTAGTTAGCTCTTTGCCACTGTGTGTAATGGTGCTTAGTCCCATTGTGGTGGTTTTAAAACTCTTCATACTTTTCAAGACACAGAGCCTAAAGCTTCTCTCATTGAGTTGGACTATACTTCATAATTCATTGCTAATGTGTGGCATCTGGTCAAAGTGTGGCTTCCTCATTCTTCTCTGGTTCTCTCAGGCAAGCCAGCTGCTATGTCATGAAGATACTGAAGTAACACTATGAAGAAGGCCATGTGAAGAAGAACTAAATTCTCTGGTTAAGAACCCATGAGAGAACTTGGAAGAGGACATCTTGGGCCCAGGCAAGTCTTCATATGACTAACCCAGCCAACATCTTGACTGCAACCTAATGAAAGATCCTGAGCCAGAATCACCCAGATAAGCCACTTGTAAATTCCTGAATCATAGAAACTGTGAGATAATAAATGCTTGCTGTTCTAAGCCACTAGATTTTGGGGGTAATTTGTTATTCAGCAGAAGGCACATCAGAAGTTGACTTGGAATGACTGAGAAACAGAGAAATTGTCCACTGACTCTTATCCCCCATTAGTCAAGTGTTGTCGCCAGGGCATTAACATTCAAGTCTGGACTGATTTATGAGTTGGTAATGGGTGTGTGCAATCAGTAAGATGCCTGAGCTTCCAAAAAAACAACAAAAAAAGAGTAAGACATAAAAGTGCAGGTTGTTGAGGTGAGAAATGTGTTTAGGAACTGCCCAGCACAGATGGGATGGGGTAAAAGCAACAAAAGCATCTGTTACAAATGCCACATATGGAGCCCAACCTACTTTGTATGTTAAATAACTTCTCCCCTAAAAAGAGAAAAAAAAGAAAATGGAGAGAATAATTCAATACACTTAAATTACACTGAGATCTTACGCAGAGAAATTTTTTTCCTCTACATTCTACTTTTAGAAATCATTCATTTATCTATAAAAGAAAGTAGACTTTTACCCTGGGAATTATTTTTAAGAAATGATATGCAAACAAGCAGGGCAATGAAACTTATCTATTATAATTTTTATGACTATGTCTGTATTACCTTCTTATAATCAGAATGATTTTCTCAAGGCAAATGTTCAATTATTATGAATAAAATTTGCATTTTTATAGTAAACAGCTATATCCCAGTTAGCAAACTACTATTATATAGTTAATTGTAGCTAAATTTTCTATCTATGTACAAGGCACTTGCGAGGTCATTTATGTACATTTGTTAATCCCCAAAACACAATACAATATAGATACTCTTTTTAGGCTGCCAGTGATTAGAGTCCTCTATCTGGCCTGAATTTAAGTTAAAAAAAAATCCACTTGGGTATTTACCCAAAGAAAATGAAAATACTCATTTGAAAAGATACATGCATCCATATGTTTATTACAGTACTACTTATAATGGCCAAGCTATGGAAGCAACACAAATGCCCATCCACAGATGAATGGATAAAAAAGATGTGGTATGTATGTGTGTGTGCATGAGTGCGCACACACACACACACTCACACAGGAATATAACTTAGCCATGAAAAATAATGACAGTTTGCCATTTACAACAACATGGATGGACCTAGAGGGTATAATGCTAAGTGAAGTAAGTCAAGGACAAATACCATATGATTTCACTTATATGTGGAATTTAAGAAATAAAATAAATGAATAAACAAAGAAAAAAATAAACAAAACATGAACTCTTAAATGCAGAGAACAAGTTGGTGGTTGCCAAAGAGGAGGTGGGTAGGGGGATGGGTGAAATATATAAAAGGAATTAAAAGTACACTTATCTTGATGAGCACTGAGAAATGTTGAGTCATACTGTACACCTGAAACTAACACAACACTGTATGTTAAATATACCTCAATTAAATTCAATTAAAAAAAAAGAATCCTCTTTGCAGGCACAATTTTAGGAGATTTCACTGGAAACAATGTTCCCCATGGCAAGAGTTAGTCCAAATCCTGATCCACTCAGAAACCCAGGTATGGAAGGGGTTTCTGGGTTTTTGTTAAAAGGCCACAATTTCTATTGCTGGAATTGCCTAATTAACATTTATAAGAAACAGCTGGATACTTCCAATATTAAAGAACACATGACTCTAAAAGGCAACTCATTTTTCAGTAGTTCTAGTAGAAAAAGAAAATTATCTAGAACTACCATTATTTTTTTAATACTTGCAAAGTATCAAGCCTTTTGCCAAAATATTATTATAGTAATGATAAATTATTTTTTTCTTATTTTCCCAACCACTGGATGACATTCTTTCAACAGCAGAAATCCACAGACTTTCTGATCCATTACCTAAGCGTTTGAAAAAACTTTTTATTTTGTCATAAAATTTTCCCATTTCCATGGGAAACTTGACAACTTTCCCAACCTATTCTTATAAAGCACAGTTTCTAGATCTCTGTCATAACTATACATCCCTGGAAGAACAGTTTGTTCCAACAACCAGATTTTTCCTCCTACCCTCCACTCCAATATCACATTTAACAGATGTCTTATACTTTGTGGGCATTTGTCTATGTATGTAGATACATATATGTTGCTAGAGAAATTAAGGTTATCTCATAGAGAATAAAGTTTTGTACTACTTTTTTTTTCTGTGAACAAGCAGTAATTATCTGTGTAATGTTGGAGGCAGTGTGTTTGAGCTGTTTAACATGCCACATTTTTATATTTCAAATGTATTTTATTTCAATAACTATGTATACATAAGCCATTTATATATGTATGTTTGCATTTATGTATTTATATACTTATATATGATGGAAGCTATCACAGAGTTGTAAGGTATAAAAAAGACTTAAAAAGGGGATCAGGGACACCTGGGTGGCTCAGTTGGTAAAGAGGCTGCCCTTCGCTTAGGTCGTGATCCCAGGGTTCTGGGATCCAGCCCAGTGTCAGGTTCCCTGATCAGTGGGGAGTCTGCTTCTTTCCCTGCCTCTCCTCACCCAGCTTGTGCTTGTTCTCTCTCTCTCAAAAAATAAAATCTTTAAAATGAATAAATTAATTAAAAGGGGATCAGAGTTTCATATTAAATTGTGAGAAAGATTGGTTTTTAAGTCTTAAAAACATTAAAATAGATACATTTGTAAAGTTTTTCTGAGGTTTCACAAAAGTACATAGAAATTATAAGTTTTATGGTTTCTGACATGTCCCCAACCTCAATATACACCATATTTTCTTATTGCAGTCTTTACTTCTCTTTTGATTAGTGGTATTTTAATGAATTTAAGTCTTCCTCAGAAATCCAAAAAACCTCTCACCATCTTTAATATATAAATAATTATTTATTTAATGGCCTTTCATGTAATTATTCTCATTTTCTCTTCTTCAGTTTTAACTGTCTAGCTCTAGTCGGATGTCCACGGGCACAGTGTATGATTGAGCAATTCTCAACAGAACTTTTGGCAATTTTATAAGATCCTATATCTTTAGTAAGATTTTAAAGTCTACTTTTAAGCTGATTTCCTTTGTATTTACAATGTGTTTTCTGCCATGGGGCAGATTCATGATTCCTCAATGGGTAGGTAGTATTTACTAAAGAGGCTTGTTTGAGTTAGGAGCAACATTAAAAGTGAAAATTTCTTATTTCCTACGCAATTCTATAGCAGCATGATTTGGAAAATTAGCACTAAATAAGAAATAGGGAAAGAAATATCGCTTGTACTTAATTAACAGTATAACATGTATTTAAAACAACATACTTTTGTAGTTTCCTTCTTTTTAGATATATGATATATCAAAAAAGTCTGCATCACGGCATTACCTATTTTCCATCTTGCACCAAGGTGTAGCAGAGAAATGGGAATGTATAAAATGTGTGTCTTTCTAGATAATTGCTCTTTTTGGAGTTTAATTTTAAGCTAAAGTTTGAATGTATATGCTAATTCAGCATGGAATCCAAAATATCTAAAATTCTTTTTAATTCTTTATTAATTGCTAATATAGCTAAAATGGTGATGATGTCTCTAACATAAAACACATATGCCTTTTATAATTTTCTGGGAAATAATAGAAGTGAATTAAATACTGACCACTCTTCAATCTAAATCAGATCATACTCAATAAATCACTGCATAAACTGAACTTTAAGAAATGCCTATGGGATTGTTTATATGCAGATAATTTATTTCTTTCAAGAGCATCTATGGCTTCGATTAGGCTTATTAAAATGCTGATTAACTATGCTGACCTCTACTTATTTACCGAACTGTATATTTCCTGAGGACTGTTCTTTCTAATTTATAATTTTGTTATTAGAAAACTGAATAAAGAAAAAAAATTTAAGCTCCAATTATATAAAAAAATCAATTTTTTATGCTCTTTTAACTTTTAGCATTTATATTATTTTTGTGTTTTAGGAAATTTCTAGACGTAGTAAGTCATCCAGCCTGTATATATTTTTAGACTACTTTCATCTTGGGCCAAAAGAATCCTCCCTGATATCATCTATCATCAAATAGCTTGTATTGGGTAGGGAGGGTAAAGCCATAGTCTCAAAGTAATTAAGTTTGCTCATTTTCAAGCAATTTTCCCTATTATTTTTCATGCTGGGATTTTCAAGGGTGTAAGAACATGACACAGGTGTTCCTAGTTTCCTACCAAATACCTTTTTAAAGATTTTATTTATTTATTTGACAGACAGAGATCACAAGTAGGCAGAGAGGCAGGCAGAGAGAGAGGAAGGGAAGCAGGCTCCCTGCTGAGCAGAGAGCCTGACGCGGGGCTCTATCCCAGGACCCTGGGATCATGACCTGAGTCGAAGGCAGAGGCTTTAACCCACTGAGCCACCCAGATGTCCCCCAAATATCTTTTTAATGTCACTTTATTAAACAAGATCTTTAATCCATTAACTTTTGTCTTTAACAATTTTACATTTTTAACAGTGCTATAGTTACTTTATGTATTTTCCTCTTCTTCTTCTTCTTCTTCTTCTTCTTCTTCTTCTTTTGTTTAAGATTTCCTTATTTATTTGAGAGAGAGAGAGAGAGAAAGAGAGAGAAAGAATGCAGAGGGAGGGGCAGAGGGAGAGGGAGTGAGACTCTTAAGCAGACTGCATGCTGAGTGTAGAGCTCCACATGGAATTCGATGTCAGGACCCTGAGATCATGAACTGAGCCCAAACCGAGAGTTGGTTGCTTAACCAACTGCACCGAGGGGCTCTAGGAATTTTCTTTCTTACTCATTTCCTTGTCCACTCTACTAGTTTGCTAGGGCTGACATACAAAGTAATACAGACTGGTTAGCTTAAATCACAAACTTATTTTCTTACAATTCTGGCATTTGATGTCCAAGATCAAGGGGTTGGCAGGATTGGTTTCTTCTGGGGGTTTCTCTTATTGACTAATAGATAGTTTGTCTTCTTCTCGTGTCTTAATGTGATTTTCCCTCAGTCTGTGTCCTTATCTCTTCTTATAGGGATATCAGTCATATTGGATTAGGTCCCCCTCATATGACCTCATTTACCATAATTATTTTTTTAAACACCCTATCTCCAAATCAGTAACATATGAAATTTGGAAGACACAAATCATAATACCCCTCTCTTAACTGTAAACCAAAAGAAGTCTATGCCTGGATAATAATCAGAAAAATGCTAGGAATACACTCACACTAATGAAAAGCATAGAAATGAATTTTGAAGTAAAGCTAAACATTAAAATATGAAAAAAACTTTAAGGCAGTTCTTAGAGACCAAAAGTCATTTTCAGAACATTCACAGAAGTTTTCTTTTTGGACTTTTTGTCCCTTTTTGGACACCAATATTATATATAAATACAAATCTCCTTCTTGGTCAACATTGTGGCTTTTTAAATGTATGGTTAACTATTAGCATTATAAATTTTTTCCCTATTTTTTCACCATATAAAGCACCAAAGGTGGAATAGAAGTTTATGTTATAAAATTAATATACCACAAATTTAAAAGCCTTCTGCATGATTTTTGTGAAAAGGGATTATATGGGAAATCCCACACTGAAAATTTGAAAATTCATGCAAACTGTAGAAAAATAAGCATTAATATACTTCATGTTGAAGACAAACACCCATTTGAGTCTTCACTCCTGTTTTTTGTAATCACTAAGCATTTAGTGTCTCATTTCAGATAAATAACTGTGGGGGAACTCAGCTCAGAATCTAAGGTTAGGAGCTCAATTCAAGAAGCTTAGGATCTTTGGCATCTCCTCCAATTAACTATGTGACATTTACTTTATGAAAAATGTTGAGTTGAAATAAAAATCTGCCTAACCAGGTAGAACAGGCAGATATGTACTTTTTAATTTCCAAACCTGTATCACAATAGAAATGCTTAAAAAATTATATTGTTTTTCCACTTGACATGATAGAGATTGTAAAGTTCAAAAAGAAAATCAGATAAATGTGGAATTTTGTTTGATTTGTAGGTGAGCATTTGACGCAAGCAGTGCTGATTCATTTTCCTATGAGTGGATTTCAGTTTTCTTTTGAATTGTAGCCTGAGAAGATGGAGGGTCAAAGTTATCAATAGCAGTTTTCCTATTATGTATATAGAGAGCTCACTTTTGAATACAGCCAATAGATACAGGGAAGTAGAGTCAGAAGTTAGAGAAATAATTTCTAGACTGCATTATCCCTGGATCCAGCTATGCTTAAAATTAGATTCATAAATGAACTTCCATATTTTTAAGCCATAAAACCCCTAGATATGCTTTTAATTGAATAGGTTTCATTTTTTTTTAAATTGAAGTCAGCCAAGTCTTAATATGGTAGTTTTGTCATTTCATGATGTAAAAGAATTGAGATGTAAAGGAGTGAGTGAGAATGAAAAGCGTAAGAGAAATAAGACTGAAAATTTTTATGCCTCTTGTGAGGTAGAATCATATGAAAATGTATAAATTTCTATTTTTAATTTTCAAAATGGCTTTTAGGAATGCATGCTATCTAGAGACAGAAACTATATTCATAAGGATTATTGTAAAGCTAATACATTCTTGAGGTTTATACTTACCATTAACCATTTTAAATACATTCCTAACATCAAAAGAAGTAGTAGAACACTGTAATATGACATTATGAAAACATGATGAGCAGCGAAATATCTATGGAAATATGTTTTGCAAACCAATTCCTGAATTCGGCCTATCTGAATTGATCTAAATATAAATTTTAACGTGGTTAATGTGGTGATATGTGCTCTCCTTCTTTGCAACTGCTAACTATAGTCATGTAGTATTCTCAGTTTTGGAACAATCATTTATCCATGCTAAATAGTTCTGAATCAAAAGAATATTTATCAGATGGGAGAAATCTCTCTATGAGCCTGCAGAATGCAGCGTCAGCATGTCAGCTGCCTGAACTTCTTTATCAGTAATTCTTTGCTATGTAAAGTTTTTCTTTTTTTTAATCCCTAATCACATTTAGTGAGCAAATAACTAGAAATAATCATTTAGAACTCCATTCATCAGAACATTATTATTTTACATCAAGTAAGCCTTTATGAGATTGCTGAATTTCTTTGGGGAATAAATACTGTTTACCATTTTTCTTTGCTATGCGACTAATAGAAAGTTTTAGGTCTATCTCAGTGCTAAAGCCCACAATGAACACTAAGCGATTAGCAGATTTTAATGAACACATCATTATCTGAGCAATGAAACACTGAAAACCAGACACCAGAGCAGTCGTGTGTTTGAATCAACAAATAAAACAGGAGTTAAGATTTAAATGATGTGTCTAAACAAGTCAAAGTGGAACTATTTTAGACAAATTACAAAATTGGATTCTTGTGGGGAACATAAGTCTGGCATGTAGTTATGGATCTGAAATTGACTCCATGAGGAGTTCCTCGGAATATAATTTTTTATTAACAGAAATAGAGAGTAGTATATAGTATTAAGGGTGTACAATAGTAAGAGCAAAGATTTTTGAATCTTTGACACAGAGATAACAGAGATAAGTAATATCTCTAGCAATTGGAGGTTGTGTGACTCTGATAAATATCAAGATTTACATTTGTAAATATCCATAAGTTGTTTTTTTCATTGATAATTTCAAAATTATATTAGAACTAAAATCACAGGTCTATTTTGAGGATAAATTTAAATATTAAATGGGGAAATGAAAAAAAGTAAAAATGTACTTACTTTAATGTTATAACAATTAGGGCACTTTCAAGTGTTAGTGGTTTTTTTTTTAGTGTTATCTTTTTATTTATTTATTTATTTTCAAAGATTTTATTTGTTTGACTGTGTGTGTGTGTGTGTGTGTGTGTGTGTGTGTGTGAGAGAATGAGAGAGAGAGAGAGAGAGATAGATCACAAGCAGGAGTACAGAGAGAAGCAGACTCCCCACTTCGCAGGAAGTTGGATACTGGACTCCATCCCAGGAACCTGGGATCATGACCTGAGTCTAAGGCATACGTTTAACTGACTGAGCCACCCAGGCACCCCTAGTGCTCCCTTTTTTGTTGTGATTATCATTATTTATACTATGAAGTGAAAAGAGGCATGATGTTGAGATGGATAAGTTAATTTATTATCTCCAAGTTCTTAAATTCTCTAAAAGAAACTGCTTGCTATTCTTTATTTAAAAAAAAATATTTTAAGGATTCTGCCAAAATAAAGGCAGTATTATAATATCTGACTGCTATAGTTAATATTGAAAATATTAGCTTATGAAGTAATGATGACTTGGGGATGAAAAAGGGGGATAATTCTGACTTACTGATTATAAAGTACCATGAGTAAGTGCCAATTTTATATTTTTATTTATTTTTTTAAAAAGATTTTATTTATTTATTTGACACAGAGAGAGGTCACAAGTAGGCAGAGAGGCAGGCAGAGACAGAGAGGGAAAGCAGACTTCCTGCTGAGCAGAGAGCCCAGTGTGGGCCTCAATCCCAGGACCCTGAGATCATGACCTGAGCCGAAGGCAGAGGCTTAATCCACTGAGCCACCCAGGCACCCACCAATTTTAAATTTTTAAAAGTGAAAATATATTGCATATCTTCAAGAAAATATTTTGGTAATATCATATACCATGTTGTTCAAAAATATTAAAAAGAAACTTGTTTTGAGAAATAGGGAGAACTAGATAGTCTAAGAACCTTTTAAGTATAGAGCATTTACAAATTATAAACAAATTTATAATTGTGTGTGTATGGGTATATCCATGTATATGTGTATACCCAGACAGAATTTACTTTGGGTTTTGGATTGGCAGGGATGCAGGGCCTTCTTCAATATGCTAAAACTAATGAGTAAAAATTTGATGAGAAACAGGATATGTATATTATTTCAAAGTATCTCTCATTTAACTAGTCTCCAATACCTTTCAGTGGAGAAGTCTGATGGAAAGTGATCAAAGTTCATGTAAACAATGGGATAAACCAATATCATGTACCCCCTAATGGGATACTTTGAGAAGGACATAGTATAACTAACGTAGTATTTCTGCTGGAGAGTGTATAATCTGAATCAAATTGTATGTGTGTGCATGTATGTATCATATAGACCAAAACTGAGATAGATTACACAAAGTAAGTGGCTTGTCCTCAAACAAAGAATAAAATTCATGAAAGACAAAGAAAGACTGATGAATAATTCCAGAAGAAATAACAAAAAGACTTCTAGAAATAGATCCTGGAGAGGAAAACAGGGGATGAATAAATTGCTAAAAAGGACGTTATTGAGAGGAGGAAGCAAGATGGCAGAGGAGTAGGAGACTGAGATATAATTAGGTCCAGGGAGTTCGGCTAGATAGTTATCATACCATTCTGAACACCTACAAACTCAACATGAGATAGAAGAGGAGAAGAGCAGCAATTCTAGGAACAGAAAATCAATCACTTTCTGAAAGGTAGTAATTGCAGATAACTGAATCCGAAGTGATGGAAGATAGACCATGGGGGGAGGGGCTGGCTCCCAGCAAGTGATGGAACAGTGGAGTAGAGTATCAGAACTTTTAGAAGTCTGCTCCACTGAAGATGACACTCCAGAGGCTAAGCGGAGGTGGAGCCCTCACAGGGACAGTGTGGTCTCAGGACCCGTAGGGTCACAGAAATACCGGGGGTGTCGGAGTGTGGCAGAGCTCCAGGTATCAGAGCAGGGAAGCCAGCTACACAGACGATGCCAAGGAGTGAGTGCTCAGCTCAGGGTTATCTTAAACCATGATCCGAGGCACAGTTGGGTCACTGCTCTTCAAGCAGGGAACCTAAAGGGGCAGATCCAGGGAGACCCCCTCTTTCTTCCTCCAGGACGAGTGGCATGGGAGAGCATAGCAGGAATCTGCTGGGTTTGGAGACTCCAAATGGGGCCATGTGCCAGAGATAGAAACACTCGGTGACAGGCCGGGTGAGCAGGGAGTGTGGCTGGAGACCAGGGAGATGGAGGGATGGAGTGATGACTGCTTTTCTCTGAGGGCCCACTGAGGAGTGGGGCCCGGAGCTCTTGGCTCCTCCAGGCTGGAGAATGGGAGGCTGCCATTTTCATTCTCATCTTCCAAAGCTGTACAGAAAGCATTCAGGGTACAAAAGCTACAGAGAGAGAACCTGAGCAAACTACTTATCCTGGCCCCTGGCAAGGGCAGTGCAATTCTGCCTCAGGCAAAGACATTTGAGAACCACTGCAACAGGCCCCTCCTCTAGAAGATTAGCAAGAACATCTAGCCAAGACCAAGTTCACTGATCAATGAGAACTGCAGAACTCCAGAGGGAGGAGAAAGCAACACATAGAATTCATGGCTTTTTCCCATGATCTTTTAATCTTCAAAGATAAATTTTTCTAATTTTATTTTTTTCTTATTCTATTTTTACCTTTTCCTCTTTCCTCTTTTAATTTTTTTTAACCATTTTATCTTATCAATACCTTTTTAAAAAGTCTTTTTAATTTTCATTGTTATAGTCATATTTTATCTCTTCATTGTATTGAACCTTATTTCTTGTATACTTACAGGGTTCTTTTCTTTAACATTTTGGGATACAATTTCTTCTAACAAATCAAAATATACCCTAAATCGAATACATGGATTTGTTCTAGTCTCTAGCCTGATCAAATTTTCTCCTCTCCTCCTTTTTTTTTTCTTATCAATTCCTATCTTATCAATTCCTCTTTAAGAATCTTTTTAAATTTTCATCTTTATAGTCATAACCCATCCCTTCATCATGTTTACCATTATTTTGTATATATATATATATGTTTTTCTTTCTTTAAAATTTTGGGACGTAGTTTCTTCTAAAACACCAGAATACACCCAAAATCAAGTGGGAGGCTCTGTTCTATTCACCAGTTATATATATATATATATTATACACACACATATATATATATATTATACATATATATGTATGTATAATATATATATTTAAAAATATAATATATATATTTAAAAATTAAAAAAATATATATATACATATATATACATGTGTGTGTGTGTGTGTGTGTGTGTGTGTGTATATATATATATATAATTTTTTTTTAAAATTTTTAAATTTTGCCCCACTTTCTTCTTCCCCAAGTTTCAGGTCTCTTCTGATTTGGTTAGTGTATAATTTTCTGGCGTCTTTGCCACCATTTTAGTATTTTATGTTCTCATTCATATATTCTTATCTGGATAAAATGATAAGGCAGAAAAATACACCACAAAAAAAAAAAAAAAGAAAAAGAACAAGAAGCAGTACCGATAGCTAGGGACCTATCAATAAGGACCTTGGTAATATGACAGAGGATGATGATTATCAAGGTGCTAGCTGACCTCAAAAAATGTACGGAAGATATTAGAGAATCCCTTTCTGGAGAAATAAAAGAACTAAAATCTAACCAACTTGAAATTAAAAAAAAAACAAAACTTAATGATGTGCAACAAAAATGGAGGTTCTTACTGCTAGGATAAATGAGGCAGAAGAGAGAATTAGTGATATAGAAGACCAAATGTTGGAGAATATAGTAGCTGAGAAAGAGAGAAAGAAACAACTACTGGATCATGAGGGGAGAATTCAAGAGATAAGTGATACCCTAAGATGAAACAATATGAGAATAATTGGGATCCCAGAAGAAGAAGAAAGATAAGGGCAGAAGGTATATTGGAGCAAATTATAGCAGAAAATTTCCTTAATTTGGTGAAGGGAACAAGCATCAAAATCCAGGAGGCACAGAGAATTCTCCTCAAAATCAATAAAAATAGGTTCACACCCCATCATCTCATAGTAAAATTTATAAGTCTCAGCAACAAAGAGAAAATCCTGAAAGCTGCTCAGGACAAGAAGTCTGTAACATACAATGGTAGATATATTATATTGGCAGCAGACCTACCCATAGAGACATAGCAGGCCAGAAAGGACTGACATGATATATTCAGAGCACTAAACAAGAAAAATATGCAGCCAAGAATACTATATCCAGCTAGTCTGTCATTGAAAATAGAAGGAGAAATAAAAAGCTTCCAGGACAAACAAAAGCTAAAAGAACTTGCAAACACCAAACTAGCCCTACAGGAAATATTGAAAGTGGTCCTCTAAGAAAAGAGAGAGCATAAAAGTAACAGATCAGAAAGGAAAAGAGACAATATACAGTAACAGTCACCTTATAGGCAGTACAATGGCACCAAATTCATATCTCTTAATAGTTACCCTGAATGTAAATGGGATATATGCCCCAATCAAAAGACACAGGGTATCAGAATGGATAAAAAACCAAGACCCATCAATATGCTGTCTGCAAGAAATTCATTTTATACCCAAAGATACCTCGAGATTCAAAGAGAGTGGGTGGAAAACAATTTAGCATGCTAATGGACATCCAAAGAAAGCTGAGGTGGCAATCCTTATATCATATTTTTAAATTAGATTTTAAGGCAAAGATTATAATATGAGATGAGGAAGGACACTATATCATACTTAAAGCATCTATGCAACAAGAAGAGCTAACAATTTTAAATATCTATGCCCCTAATATGGGAGCAACCAGTTATATAAACCAATTCATAACAAAATCAAAGAAATGCACTGACAATAATACAGTTATACTAGGGGACCTTAACACCCCCAACACTGAAATAGATCATCTAAATAAAAGATTAACAAGGAAATAAAGGCTTTAAGGACCAGATGGACATCACAAATATATTCAGAACATTCCACCCGAAAGCAATAGAATACACATTCTTCTCTAGTGCACATGGAACATTCCCCAGAATAGATCACATCCTGGGTCACAAATCAAGTCTCAACTGATACCAAAAGATTGGTATCATTCCCTGCATATTTTCAGACCACAATGCTCTGAAGCTAGAACTCACAGAGGAAAGTTGGAAAGAACTCAAATACATGGAGGCTAAAGAGCATCCTACTAAAGAATGAATGGGTCAACCAGGAAATTAAAGAATTGAAAAAATTCATGGAAACAAATGCAAATCAAAACACAACTGTTCAAAATCTTTGGGACGCAAAGGGCAGTCCTGAGAGGAAAGTATATAGTGATATAAGACTTTTTCAAGAATCAAGAAAGGTCTCAAGTATACAACCTACCCCTGCACCTAAAGGAGCTGGAGAAAGAACAACAAGAAAGCCTAAACCCAGCAGGAGAAGAAAAATAATAAAGATCAGAGCAGAAATCAATGAAATAGAAACCAAGAGAACCATAGAACAGATAACAAAACTAGGAGCTGGTTCATTGAAAGAATTAATAAGATTGATAAATCCCTGGCCAGAATTATAAAAAAGAAAAGAGAAAGGACCCAAATTAATAAAATCATGAATGAAAGAGAAGAGATCACAACCAACACCAAAGAAATACAAACAATTATAAGAACATATTATGAGCAACTATAACCATCAAATCTGACAATCTGGAAGAAATGGATGCATTCCTAGAGACCTATAAACTACCAAAACTGAACCAGGAAGAAATAGAAAACCTGAACAGACCCATAACCAGTAAGGAGATTGAAGCAGTCATCAAAAATCTCCCAAAAAACAAGAGCCCAGGTCCAGACGGCTTACCAAGGGAATTCTACCACACATTTAAAGAAGAGTTAATACCTATTCTCCTGAAATTGTTCCAAAAAATACAAATGGAAGGAAAACTTCCAAACTCATTTTTATAAGGCCAGCATTACCTTGATCACAAAAGCAAAGAACCCACTGAAATGGAGAATTACAGACCAATATCCTTGATGAACACAGATGCAAAAATTCTCACCAAAATACTACCCAAAAGTATCCAACAATACATTAAAAGGATGATTGACCATGACCATGTGGGATTTATTCCTGTTTTGCAAGGTTGTTTAAACATCTGCAAATCAATCGATGTGATACAATACATTAATAGAAGAAAGAACGAGAACCATATGATACTCTCAGTAGATGCTGAAAAAGCATTAGACAAAGTACAGCATCCTTTCCTGATCAAAACTCTTCAAAGTGTAGGGATAGAGGGTACCTACCTCAATATCAAAGCTATCTATGAAAAACCCACAGTGAATATCATTCTCAATGAGGAAAAACTGAGAGCTTTTCCCCTAAAGTAAGGAAAACATGGCAGGGATGTCCACTATCATGACTGCTATTCAAAATAGTACCAGAAGCCCTAGCCTCAGCAATCAGACCAAAAAGAAAAAAAAAAAAAGTAATAAAAGGCATCCGATTGGCAAAGAAGAAGTCAAACTCTCACTCTTTGCAGATGATATGATGCTTCATATTGAAAACCCAAAAGACTCCACTTCACAACTGCTAGAACTCATACAGGAATTCAGTAAAGTGTCAGGATATAAAATCAATGCACAGAAATAAGTTGCATTTCTATACACCAACAGCAAGACAGAAGAAAGAGAAATTAAGGAGTCAATCCCATTTACAATTGCACCCAAAACCATAAGATACCTAGGAATAAACCCAACAAAAGAGGCAATGAATCTTTACTCAGAAAACTGTAAACTACTCATGAAAGAAATTAAGGAAGACACAAAAAATGGAAAAATGTTCCATGATCATGGGTTAGAAGAACAAATATTGTGAAAATATCTATGCTACCTAAAACAATCTACACATTTAATGCAATCCTTATCAAAATTCTATCTTTCTTTCAAAAAAATGGAACAAATAGTCCTAAAATTTATATGGAACCAGGAAAGACCCTGAATAGCCAGAGAAATGTTGAAAAGAAAGCCAAAGTTGGTGGCAACACAATTCCGGACTTCAAGCTCTATTCCAAAGCTGTCGTCATCAAGACAGTATGGTACTAGCATAGAAACACATACATAGATCAATGGAACAGAACAGAGAGCCGAGAAATAGATCTTCAACTCTATGGTCAACTAATCTTCCACAAAGCAGGAAAGAATGTCCAATGGAAAAACGATAGTCTCTTCAACAAATGGTGTTGGGAAAATTGGACAGCCACATGCAGAAGGATGAAACCAGACCATTTTCTTACACCAAGCACAAAAATAGACTCAAAATGGATGAAAGACCTCAATGTGAGACAGAAATCCATCAAAATCCTTGAGAACACAGGCAGCAACATCTTTGACCTCACCACAGCAACTTCTTCCTAGAAACATCACCAAAGGTAAGGGAAGCAAGAACAAAAATGAATTATTGGGACTTCATCAAGATCAAAAGCTTTTGCACAGCAAAGGAAACAGTTAACAAAACCAAAAGACAACTGACAGAATGGGAGAAGATATTCACAAATCACATATCAGATAAGGGGCTAGTATCCAAAATCTATCAAGACCTTATCAAACTCAACACCCAAAGAACAAATAATCCAATCAAGAAATGGGCAGAGGACATGAACAGACATTTCTGCAAAGAAGACATCCAGATGGCCAACAGACACATGAAAAAGTGCTGCACATCACTCGGCATCAGGGAAATACAAATCAAAACCACAATGAGATACCATCTCACACCAGTCAGAATGGCTAAAATTAACAAATCAGGAACTGACAGATGTTGGCGAGGATTCGGAGAAAGGGGAACCCTCCTACACTGTTGGTGGGAATGTAATCTGGTGCAGCCATTCTGAAAAACAGCATGGAAGTTACTCAAAAATTGAAAATAGAGCTACCCTGCGACCCATCAATTGCACTTCTGGGTAGTTACCCTAAAGATACAAATATAGTGATCCCAAAGGGGACGTGCACCCAAATGTTTATAGCAGCAATGTCCACAATATTCAAACATAAGAACATAAATGTCCATCAACAGATGAATGGATAAAGAAGATGTGGTATATATATACAATGGAATACTATGCAGCCACCAAAGAAATGAAATCTTGCCATTTGTAATGATGTGGATGGAATTAGAGGGTATTATTCTGATGAAATAAGTCAATCAGGGAAAGACAATTATCATATGATCTCTCTGATAGGAGGAATTGGAGAGGCAGGGTAAGGGGTTGTGGGGGGTTGGGATGGGAGAAATGAAACAAGATGGGATTGGGAGGGAGACAAGCCATAAGAGACTCTTAAACTCACAAAACAGTCTGAGGGGTACTAGGGATTTGGGGTAGGGATAGGGTGGTTGGGCTATGGGCATGGGGATGGTATTTGCTATGGTGAGTTCTGTGAAATGTGTAAGCCTGATGACTCACAGAGCTGTACCCCTGGGGTAATAATACATTGTATGTTAATAAAAATAATTTTAAAAAGATCTTTATTGCAATAATTGATAAATTTTAACTAAATTCCACATATTTGAAAAAGTATTATATGCAGTTTAATATCCAAATTAATAATTTATTTCAATTATATAATCAGTATTCTCAGTGTTTGGAAATCTAGAGGTATTAAGGGGCAAAACACTACATGCCTACAAATTTTCTCTCATGGTTCAGAAGAAAACATGTCTGTATGTGCGCGTAAGTAAGTGTGTGTTGTTTTTCATGTTGAGATAAACTGTTCCTGGGAATGCAGATAGTCAAGTACTCTAAGTATACTAGTGGGAGGGAAAACTAGACTTTAGCAATATGTTTAAAAGCTTACATAAATTTGCATTTATTGTGAGTAACCAATTTCCCCCCCAAGAGTTTATTCTAGGAAAGCTATCATCAAAAAGACAAATATGAACTAATGAGAACATTTGTTGTAGGCAGAATTCTAATCTGACCCACAATCAGGTGTAATCTCCTCCCCCTGAGTGTGGGTGAAACCTGTAACTATGATGAAATATCATTGTGTGATTATGTTAAATTGTGTGGCAATGAGGAGATTATCTGGAATGAGCCTAACCTAACCAAGTGAGCTTTTTGAAAGCAGAGATTTGCGTATGTGTGTGTGTGTATGTGTGTGTATGTGTGTTTCCTCACTGGTGACACTCACACTTTCTGACCTAGAGGAAAGCAAAATACAGGAACATGGAGACTATGTTGGGAGAACCTAAGGGTGACATCTAGAAGCTAAGAATTTTCACTGGCTGATAGGAAAATGGGACTTCAGTACTACAATGACAAGGAGATGAATTATGCCAACAACCAGTCAACATGGAAAAGATCCCCAAGCCCCAGGTAAGAAATGCGTCCCCAGTATCATTTTTGATAACAAGTAACTGGAAACCATCTATATGATTAGCTATAAAGACCAGCTTTATAAGCAAAGTATAACATGGTATATGGTAATTATATGGTACATGGTCACAAAATCTATATACAGCCTATGTGAGAGCTGGTTATAAAATCTTGCATGTGTGTCATGAATATTTTTAAACATGCATTTATTTTGTTTTGTTCATTTTGTTCACATTGTTTTTATATTGTATATTGTTATGGGTTGAATTGTTCCTCTCAAAATAGATATTTGAAGGCCTAACCCCTCATACCCCAGAATGTAAACTTATTTGGAAATAGCATCTTTGGCAGATATAGTCAAGTTAAGACAAAGTCATTAGAGGGGGCTCTAAACCCATATGACTGGTGTCCTTATAAAAAAGGACAGAGATTTGGACTCAGAGACTTTGGACTCAGAAACGGACACAAACTGAAAGAAGATTATGGCAAGCCATGAACTACTGTCTCTAAGCCGAAGAATGCCTGAGGCTACCAGAAGCTGTGGAGAAGTATGGGTTTCCTTGACAGTTCTCAGCAAGAACTAATCCTGCCAACATCTTGCTTTTGGATTTCTAGCCCCCAAACCTGAGACAATAAATTTGTCACCCCGTCTGTTGTACTTTGTTATGGCAGCCAAAAAGTTAATATGCATCCTTATATGCTCATGTTAATGGAGATGCAACAAAATTTAACAAGTGATATTTTAGTTTGGGGGGATTTATTTAGTTAGATTCTGAAAATGAAATTGTATTTGATCATGTTTGACCTATTAACATAGCAATTTCATATCCATCAGCTTTATAAACTTTTATATTTTTTATACTCAATTTTTGAGATATTCATAATAAATATCTATTACTTTTACAGCTAAATACATTCAATAATAATTTCAATTAACTGATAATTCTCTGCAAATCAGCAGAAGTTGAGGGTTATTTATATTCTTATAGATATTAAATAAAGATTAATAACTAACTTGCAAAGTCATTTCCTTTCTTATATCCCCTCTTCTATACTCAGTCTCATAACTACCTTGTGACATTTCATAGTTTATGCCTTATTTGTATATGTTAGGTTTTAAGTAGAAATATTAGATACAGACATGACTAAAAATAACAGTCTTCTGTTTCTACTGGAGCAAAATAATTAATGGGAGATTAATATTGAATAGGCAGAATGTGCACTGAAATTTTCTTATAGATATACTTCAATTCATTGTCTAATAAATTAATGAAAGCTCTCCTTGTGCAAAGAATATTCATACCTGCACAAGTTAATGTTGATTCAATGATTCAGTGAAAGTTAAAAATTTGCTAAGAAACATGCTAGTTGTATCCAGCAGGAAAGACAGACATCAGACTATTATAAAAATATGTGGTCAGCATTACGATAGAAAACTTACATGAATTATGTGGAACTAACCGAGTCAAAGGTGAGAAAATCTCTCCTGAGAAAGTGATTTGTAAGGTGAAATCTTCTGATTTACTCAGGATAAGTAGAAATGAGCAGCAGAG
Source organism: Lontra canadensis (assembly GCF_010015895.1). NCBI lineage: Eukaryota > Metazoa > Chordata > Mammalia > Carnivora > Mustelidae > Lontra > Lontra canadensis. The sequence goes on along the minus strand of NW_022631021.1, from coordinate 11,362,386 downwards.
AAGGCTGGGGGTTGGGCTATATAGAATGTTGATTAAAAATAGAACATATATCACCAGACAAAGTTCTGTGATCTTGGTTAAACACCCGAAAAATGGTTATGATGCCATTGTCTGTTAAATACATGATTTCTTTTGACATCAATCTTGATTTTTTAGAAATACTTTTCAAATATGCATTTTCTGTCAGTAATAAATCTCATTAACTGCTCCACTCCAAACGGCCACTTCTGTCACTGAAAATTTATATAGGGACAGCTATACATTATTAACAAGCTATGAAAAGTCACTGGCTAAATGTCATCAAAGCTGAGATATAGCTGCACCTTGGGATTCATATAGCAAACAGTTTAGTTTTAATCTTCTTGGACTACAAGATGTCTTGACATTTGAGCAGCAACTTTTTTCCCTTAAGTTGCACTGGAATCAGACCTCTATTATCTCAGCCATAATTTTCAGTTTAAACTGTGATCAGAAGTTTTACTTTTTAAATTAAAAAATGTGAAAAAAAATCGATCCATCAAAGACCTTATCGTTCATTTAATCAGCGCTCACCTGCAGCTTTCTCTTTCCTCCACTCTTGCCCAAAAAGAAATGAGCAAGGGCAGCTATAAAATTCCAGCATCCTTAGAGCTGCCAGAAGTTTTCTGAACTAACTACATTTCTATTATAGTCATACCTACAAGAAATGACCTTGTTGAACTGCATTAAGATAGGTGATTGATTTTATTGTGGTATTTTTTTATTTTGATAACATAAGTTTTTACACTTTAAAAAAATACGCATTTGAGTCTTTTTCTGCTCATGGTCTAATAACGTCCTCAGGCCAACAATCTATGGTGGCCACAAAATATCCAAATTTAAAAATTTATTAACAATATTTTATTTTAAATATTTAGTACATGATATTTTGAACTGAAGTTTTAATGAGCTCTATATTTTAGCTTATTATGGACCAGTCATGACAGCAATATAAATAAAACATGATTTTTAAAATTAATAAACAGAAAAAATATAAAACAGATCAATATGGAAATCATAGTTACCAGTAAAATTCTATCAAATATAATTTGGGTGGGGGAGGCTAGATGGCTCAGTCATTTTAGCGTCAGACTCTTAGTTTTGGCTCAGGTCATGATCTCAGAGTCCCGAGATGGAGTCCCACCGCGTTGGGGCCCTGGGCTCAGCTCTGAGTCTGCTTTCTCTCCCTCCCTCTCTGCTTCTTCCCCAGCTTCTCTCTTTCTCTTTCTCTCAAATAAATAAATCAATACAATCTTAAAAAACAAAACAAATATAACCTGGGTTAATAAAAATGCATTGTATAACTTGTGAGAAAACATATATGCCTCATGTCTTTTGTAATTTTACTATGTGTACAGGGCAACAAGCTGTAGATGAGCAATTATTAGAAATAATTACCTTGTACCTCTATTTCTAAATTATCAGGGCATAGATGTATTTAGACATAAACTTTACTTTGCTTCTTGGGTAATTTCATATTAAGAAGGCAACACATAAATAGTCTCCCCATAAAATTTAAACATGCCATAAGGAGGAATAATCAGGGATTCAATAGTCTGGAAATGCCCAGATTCTGCAACTGAAATAAAGAAGACAGCTGCACAGAGATTCTCAGAATATAACTTTATCATTCTATAGTACCCTACAAGAGTGGTTTTGTTTTTTACAACTTAAACTTAAAAGAAGAAAAAGACTAATGGTTAAATTAATAGGCTTGCTATAGGTATCTATCAGTTGGCTCCTATTTTATTTTTAAATATCATAAAGTCAGTTATAATTAGCATAATAAATTTATATGTGGAAATGAAAGGTGATGATGGAGTATAAAACTGGCACATTGGTTTCTTAACTGCTCTAAGAATGCTGACACTTAAAAGTATAAGTTTATAACATTTTCACTTTTTATTTTGTCGGAAAATGTATGTAACGAGAAGTTGCCTATGGCTGTCTTTAGCTCTTCGACTAGTTGAAAACATTGCTTTTATGTGTGCTTCTCTTCCCCCCCTTTATTTATTGAACAATATTCAAGTAATATCTGTCTATTGCCTATCAGTATGAGACCGTATAGTAGGTTCTATACAATGATAAGTAACATAGGCAAGATAGTTGCAGAGATTACAATAAAATAGGGAGAGAAAAACAAGAGTCACACAAAACTATAAATGTCACCATATTCTCTGAAGGTGTCTAATGGGAGATAAGACCAAGTTTGTTCAGTGGTTGAGTGGTGGGGAGAGATTTCCCTATACCTGTCCTTTTGAGAATGAATAGAGGAACAATTAACCCAGAAGAAAAAGCTTACCATGAGGCATACCATGGTATTTAGTCAACTACCCCTACAGGTTTGACTGGTTGATGAAAGATAGGCTATGTTTTGGGAATCTTTCCAGAATTTGGATGTCTCAGTTGGGATGCTCCAGAAACAGATCCTGAGAAGTTTCAGTGGAAGTGTTTTTTGGGAGATGTAGAAAACACCTTAAATTGAGTAAGTTGGTGGGGGGAAAAGAATGAGGAAAAGAAGTTTGTATAATTAAGTCATTTATTGAAGCCAGTAGTTAGTTTATTCTCCTGGGGAAACTCTGGTGAACCATGAAAAACATACTTCAGAATTATGTAACCCGATGGCATGAGGAGGTTAAGACACCGACACTCCAGTTCCCGTCAGTGATTGTTATGCAATGCACTCTGGAATGGGACAATGCTGAGGAGAGGAAGAGCATTAATTTCCCAGAATTTCTATTCTACTTCGCAGGAAGAAAGTTTCTGCAAGCCCTCAGGTTCATAGACACGGATAATAGGCAGCTAGAAGATGGCTAGGGCAAGTTAAAATGGTAAGCTGATAGCTGTGTCAGTGGGATACTGATGGCATCTGGTAAAGTGAGCTAAAATTATTTGCATTTGTTAAGACTATGAATTAAAAGTCACAGGCTTCATTGGTTTGTAGACTTTTACCCAGTAGAGATGCAAATAATTTCTGCTCAGTGGAAACAAATAACTTTAAACCTTATCATTTATTGTTCCGTAGGACAGTGACCTGATTTGTATCTAGTCCATCATGTTATTCTCAAATGCCTTTATTAAACTGCTCATCAATGTATCATTCTTCAAATGCTGTATAAACCAGTCTTAATATCTTCCAGGTTTGTTCATTAATTAATAAGTTGACTGAAGTATTTTAAACTTGTCCATATCATATTTACTTGACAAACTTACTTATACTTTCTAAAAATATAACTTAATCAGTCTGTGACACACATTAAGTACTCTATGTGTGTGATCAAATTTAATTCTCAGAATAATACATGGAGATAGGTATTATTCTTATTTTATAAATGAGAACAATGGCATGTTAGTAAGAGTGAATAATTTGCCTAAGTCACACAGTTGGTAAATAACAGATTTGGATTAAGACCCAGGAAAATCCGACTTGAAAGCCTTTTGCTGTACTCCCTTCATGTTTTGAGAAAAAATGCTCTAGACACTTTCTGATAGGAGCAGAGATTTTCTCCAATTAAAAGTGCAACTACGGGGCGCCTGGGTGGCTCAGTGGGTTAAGCCGCTGCCTTCGGCTCAGGTCGTGATCTCAGAGTCCTGGGATCGAGCCCCGCATCGGGCTCTCTGCTCAGCAGGGAGCCTGCTTCCTCCTCTCTCTCTGCCTGCCTCTCTGCCTGCTTGTGATCTCTCTCTGTCAAATAAATAAATAAAATCTTTTAAAAAAAAAAGTGCAACTACAAGGCAACTGCATACACATATGGGCCAGAAGAATAGCCCTTTACTTAAGAGAGTCAGATTTTTTTTTTAATTTTTAAAAGAGTAAATTAGAGTATGAAAATATGATGATTTTCCCAAGGAGATAGAACTGGGTTCCCTAAAGTTACTAATCTTGCTGAAAATTCAAAATTCACAAAAAATTTAGCAGTACTTATATATATTTGTAAAACAAAAGAATACATATCCAGATAAAATGTAACCATCATTAATATGGAGGAATTTTTCAGTTTTTCTTCTCATTAAGTCACATAATAGTCCAAGTGAGGAAGTCTCTAATTGGATACACATCATGTGGCAATACCATTAATTGATCAGTTAAATTTTTCAAAGGTTAGTAAGTGAATTGGTCATTGTGGACTCAATTATGCTGCTTGATCAAATAATTTCCAAATCTCAGGATGCTTAAAATAACATTTATTTCTTGCTTATGAGAAAGTCTGTCAAAGGGCTACCAAGTCTGTAACCCCTCATCATTGTCCTCACTCTGGACTCAGTCCGATGGAGCAGACATCATCTGGAGCATTACCAATGACCATTTCAGCAAAAGAAGTGAGAGCTTCAGTTTCATAGCAGCATTTATTCTCTCTTCCCCCGAAGAGACACATCATTTTCAGTCACATTCATTAGCCAAAGATACTGATTCTGCTCCACCCAAACAGAAGTACAGTCATACCATGTGTCTGAAAAAGAGGAAAACTGGAATAGTTGGCAAAAAGAACTAAAGAGCACCACAATATAAAATGAAGTAGACCCCTCTACCCATATTTATTTCTATAATCTATATATATTACTGTGTCTATTTCTCTGTAAGTCCGTGAAAAAAATACACAAGAAAAATTTTAACTCTGTATATATATGTAGCTGAGAATGTACAGACAGGATATAGCTGTGGTAAAATATAAATTTTTGAAGTTTTCATGAATGATACATTATTTTTTTCCTGAAACTTTGTCCATTTACTAATGTTCTGACACTTATAAAGTACTGCACTTGGGGTTTTAAAATAATTAATTAGTAAATTCATACATATGTTTTTTAAATAGTAAAATAGTCTTTTGTGGATAAAGGAGGAATAAAATGAGAAAAAAAATGAAAGGGTAAGGAAGAGATGGCAAAAGCAAAACATAATTAAATTATAGTAAGTGCTTTGTGTAAGGGATTTATCCAAAATTGGATTTCAAGCTATTATAGTCCAAATCAAATTTAGCTTTGCTTGGCTTAAAGTTGTTTCCCCCCCCCTTTTAGACTGAATTTCAGGTTCCAGATTTTATATAAATTTAGACTGAGAGCAATAGCTCCAGTCACTATCAATATTGTCATTCTCTGCTCTTTGGATGCTTCAAAATTATTATTTCAAAGCACATTTATATTATCATTAAATGTCAAATTAATGAGTCTGCTAACTAATTGTATGCAGGAATTTAAAACAAATTTGGAAATCATCATTTTACTGACATAAGAAACCCACTTTATATCTTCATGCTTTAATTTACCTAATTATCATCACCTTTATTTCACTCCCAAGAGCACTTTTCTTTTTGCTCATTTTTATCTCAGTCCCTATTGCTCACAGGAAGCTATGCCTTACTGTTTGTTGAAGTTAGGCCATAAGTCTTTACACATTTGCCAACATTTCATATATTTAAGTCTTCCCTTTCTAAAGAAAATACCCTGATTCTCCTACCAAGGATCCTATATACTGTTTCCCTTCACCATAATTTGTTCAAGTAATCTGTGTTCATTGCTCTCATTTAAAATTTTCCACTTATTCCTCAATCCATAATAACTTTTACCTGTAATGCTTAGTTGAAATTACTCTAATTACCAAACCTAATGATTACAAAAGCCAAGACTCTCTCTAAATCCCAACTTCTTTTGGAGATTTGATGCAACAGATCAATTTCTTCTTGAAATTCAGTCCTCCCACTAGCTTCCATGATGTGCCGTTACAGTCTTTTATTACTTATCCTCCCCCCCCATTCTTTCCCAGTTCAATCACCAAATTCTTAAATCTTGTTCCATTGCTCTCTAAGGTCTGTTGTCTTCTCTTTCTTTTCTACAAGTTATTGCTAAGTGATACCATTTCCAAGTAAATATCATTTACACCTAGCATAATGATGTTCCCAAACGTCTGTTTCCAGTTCCTACTGCCTTCACTGAATTACACCTGCATGGTCCATTGCCACTTAGTTCTCCCCCATGCATGGTGTACAGATACCTCAAAGTGAACTTAGATAAAGCCAAGCTATTTATCCTATCTTCTGCCCAACTGAATTTCAGATGTTCAATAGGCTATATAAAATGACTTTTTCCCCCTTATTTCTCCTTGATTCATCAAGTCCTTTGAGGGTATCTGAAATATTTCTCAAGTCTTTACAACTCTTCCATACTTACTATTCCTTAGAGCACATTAAACTTTTAAATTTTCCCCCAGCTTTCTGTTTCTCCATTCTAATTTTCATCATTTACATTTTATTTTCCTAAATCGTAGATTGTATTATGTTACTACCTCTCTTTTTGGTAAAAAGAAGTTTCTGATGTCTCCCCTTTCATGAGAAATCAGTATTACATTACTCCTAGGACTCTAAACTGTATACTGCATATGCTAGATTAGATAAATCATAATCCATGGAAGGATCATGGCTGGAACATAGATACCCTGACTTCTAAACCCATACAATCTCACTTTGCAAGATGAATTGTATATATTTAAGCTAATTTTATCATGAGTTGTTCAGTGTCATAATATGCATTATCTGTCTCATACTGCTGCTGACTCATTCCTAGCCACAATTCTCACCCCCTTCTCTATCCTTCCCATCCTCTTGTCTTTTCTACAGTAGGAATTTCTTCAGGTCAAGACGGAGAACATCTATTGCTCAGTCTGGACAGAGAGACCTGGATCCTGGTCACTTAATCTTATTCATGTACTGCTTACCTCAAACTAGTGTTCTCTACAAATTAGAAAATTATTCCTTGCTCTTGTCTAGATTCTAAGTGGTAGCATTGATGAGATGGGACACAGATGAGATAGATAGAGTGGCTGAACTCTAACTAGTGAGATATTCATTAGAGAAGCTAGTAGATAGGAAGAAAGACATAAAGATAAATCATAGCTAAGGAAAAATAGAAATGTAACATATAAGGAATCAGTGCTAAATATTATTCTGCAGCATGAGAAAGAGCCCAGAAGTAGATACCAAGAAAAGAGTCCAACAAGAAAAAAAATTATAGAACAGTTTGAAGGCAGAATAGAAAAAAATGGAGATATAATTTAGTATGAAGGCCAGGAATGATTTAAGAGTATTGAAAGACCAGGTTCTTTTATTGTGAAAAGTAAACCCTGGACCTGATCCTCTCTTATTTGTTTGTGTTTCTCCCTATTTATGTCTGCACTGGTTGATATTACTAAAAGTTTTAGTAGATAATGTAGCTGTGTGTATATAGGTAATATTTTTAATTTTCTTTTCCTGGGTTGAGAAGCATACCTAATTCTACAAAAGCAAGAAGAAATATTTGAAATAATCAAGAAGTACAATATAGGGGAAAGAACATTCTTAGGAAAAAGGCACTAGCTATATCAGTGACATTCAAGTAGAAGTGACTCTGTCCCCCCAGGGAATATCTGGCAATGTCTGAAATCATTTTAGGTTACATCTGTCGAGGAAACAGAAGCCAGACATGCTGGAAAGAAATCTTACAATGCACAGGACTTCTCTCCACAATAAAGAATTAAATATCAGTAGTGCTGCGGTTGGGAAATCCTAAACTCTGGGATAACAGACAATTCACCTAATTTTAACCTAAAATAGTTAATATCCTTTCTATGCACTTATGAGTATTAAAGAAGATAACATATTTTAATAGATTAATAGTATTTACTGCAATGATGTTGAAAATAGTAAGTTTTAAAGCCAATAACAAATTTCAATTAAAAATAAACTTGTGATTGACAGATGAATAAAAAAATGAAATTTAAGTATAATCACAGATCCTTTGAACACAATTAAAATGAGGACAGGAAATACAAAAACCTAAGGAATGGTAAGTTTATAATCAGGTGTAATTTATATAATAAAAAAAAGAATAACTTCAAGCAAAATCAAAGAAAATTCTGTCAGAGACCAGAAAACTAAACAATAAGGATAAACATAGCCATTAATAGATAGAAGGGATTAAAAAGATTCAGTTTTTAAAATATGTAAGTGTTCTTACTCATAGTGACTGGGACAAAACACACAAAAACATGTAAGAATCTGATAATTCAATTAGAAAATAAAAGAATAGATTAATGATAAATGAATGGGCTTGTTGTGGGAGTGGGATTAGATGTTATTTGAAATAAATGATGTCTATCTTGAAAGCACATTTTCTTGATAAACAAAAACATATTTTTGTAAATGAAAGTATCATTTTTAACTTTGAACAGTTATAACTTCTAATACTTATTTTGTATTTGTATTACATTAGGTTAAGATTATAGGATACTATCGTATATCAATAATGGTAATGGAAAATTCTTCATGATTCAAATTGGAATGTCTTTAATGTTTTCTTTGCTAAACTTCACATATTTGTGTTAATATAGAGCAACTTTATTAACCTGAGGCAGCATCCTTATCTTCCTCATTAGCATGCCCAAAAGATTTTTTTAAAGATGTTTTTATTTATTTGAGAGAGACAGAGAGTGAGATAATGACTGGGGGGGGTGTGGAGAGGCAGAAGGAGAGGGAGAAGTAGACTCCCCACTGAGCAGGGAGCCAGATCCTAAGATCAGGACCTGAGGTGAAGGCAGATGTTCAACTGACTGAGCCATCCAGGTGCCCCCAAATGATTTTTTGACTGTGGATTCTTACCATCATTATTGATTTATAAAATTTGATAATAGTCTCTACCTCAAAATTTTGCTTTAGAACTAAATGAGTCATTCTACAGAAGATACTTAGAACAATAACTGACATATATTAAGCATTAAATGTTAATTAACATAATGCCACTGTCGTTGTCTCTTCTGATTTTATTACTATATTTAAAAATATTAAACCACTATTCTATAGTTGAATTGCTTTTCTTCATGATATTTTAGAGTGCAATTAAATTTGATTAAATTTGACATCTATAATTGTGGGGTTTTTTTGACCACCTCATAGTTTGGTTCCCAAAGTAGATAGCTTTAGAACATAAACTTCTACATCATATATGCTCTAGATAAGTTAGCTGTTACTAAGTGTGAAATCACTCATATAAAATTCTCTTGGCTTATCTCTTTTGAGCATATATGCTCTATATCAAGTTAGCTGTAAGAAGTTTGAAATCAGTTATGAAAAAATCTCTTGGCTTATGCTCTTTTGTTGGAGATAATGTTTTAAACTCTCATTGTCTTTGATTTTTATATTCTACTCATGTTATTTTTTTCCTTTCAGACAACTTTATTTATATTTTTCCTGAGTATTGAACATCTTCAAAGATTTTCAGGAATCTAGGCTCTTTTTATTCTAATATTACAGACTAAAAGGATTCACTAATCATGAATTACAATACGTAAAAAAAAGATGTACACTAAAATATGCCATTATGATATGCCAATATCTTTGTAGAGAAGAAAATCCTAAACAACGTGAAAAAAACCAAACATGTTACAAAATTGAAACTAAGAATAACATTTGATTTGCCAATGTAGCAATTCCATCAATATTATGAGGGAAATATTTCCAAAATTGGAAATATTCCATCAAGTGTGATGGTAAGGATATTCTTTGATGTCAAAGATTTAAAAAGAAATCAGTCCCCCACGCAATATTTCTTTTCTGGATGCTAATGGAGGAAAGCCAAGAAAAAAAATCACAAGATCAGAAACCAGTCCATCTAGCCTCTGAGATCCTTAAATAATAATAATAATAATAATAATAATTAATAATAATAATAATAAATGCACTGGTAGGCTAACAAGTAGTTTAACATTGTGTGGAACTGTGAGCTGATGATGGAGATGTGGAAATGATAATATGGAAATAGTAAATGTTCTTAACTCTAGAATCTCGACTAGACTCATTTTAGTGATCTTGGAAAGAAAACAAAATAAAACATGCTTTATCAGAAAGGTTAAGATATTAAAATGCTAAAGAAGCTACAAACAATTTGGTGTGGTAAACATAGGAAAGAGAAGCTGTAGAAAAGGAAGGAATAAAAAAGCAAAGATGGAACAAAAGAAGGAAGAGAGAAGTTCATAAATAGGGCTTGATTGTTGTATTTCCTAAAAACAGGAGTAAAAATCCATCACAAACCAACAGGAAAGTTGTTAACTGACAATATTCTTAGTACATTCTTTATAAAAGTTATATTACAGGTTTATATTATACCATACACCTAAATTAAAACCAAAGAGTTAAACTCAAGCCTAAACTAAAAGGAACAAAACAGAATGAAACAGATCTGGAGACATTGTCCTGCTTTTTTAATGTGAAAGAACTTTTAATTATAAAAAGCAATAGAAGATGTCACAAAGAAATGGCTAGTAGATGAATCATTTCTTAAAAATGCATATAAGTAATAAAACAAAATAAGTCAAATAGATGGTTTTGATAGATGCTCTGTTGCAGCAAAAAAAGATAACGGGCTTAATTAAGATAATTCTAAAGTACTATGTTGGTATATTTGGGTAAAATAAAAAATCTCTATATATGCAGATCAAAACATTCTGTGGAAAGACAAACACAGAACCACAGAATGCTTACATACTTGAAACCACAAAGCTAGTTTGAGGTCAGAGTATTCAGCTAATTGACGTTATCTTTTCAGTAAAATGTAAACACTCAGGCATAATCCATGTGGCCCTGACAACATTTCACCTTCTGATGACGCTGTAACAAGATCATCCACGAACCATGCAAAAATAGGTAATTTAAACTATTATTAGAGGTGGGTTTTAAAAAACAAAACATGTGCTTTAGTTAAATTCATCTCAGTGAAAAGCCCAGGCAGGATTTGGAATGGGACTAAAGCTTTGGACCAAGATAAAGACAGAAGGAAAATAAACTGATTATATTAAAAGGGTTAAACAAGCCTTTCCATATGAGCGCATGGAACTAGAGGTACTTCTTTTATTTCTCCTTTTCATTTGTAACAACCAAGTAACAACAAAATTAAGTAGCTTTAAATCCACACTGTCCCACCTGACATCACCTGGGACTGACAAACAGTAAGGAATAGTCTCCTGGTAGACAATGTGAGCTGGCTTTAGCTACTTGCTTATACTTCTCTCATTGCTTCTTGCTTTATGCAGAAGTGGGTAGTGGGGTAGATTAGGTAGTGTTAAAAAAATTAAAAGACATAGTAAACTGTATAAAAGTATGCAATAAATGTGACAAATGTGTGAGATTAAAAAACAAATAAAACCTTCCAAAAAGGAACTGGATGACTAAGGTTCTAGAAAACTCATAGGAGAAACAACGCAGTAAGTAGATATACAATATAGATTCAAAACTGCATATTTTTAAATAGTGATGAGATCTTTTGGACTGGGTAGTGAGGTGGATATTTTATTCTATAAAATGAAGGTATATTTTATTTATATTTTATTCTATAAAAATAGAATCTTCAGTTCTGCATTTGTTTGCTTTTGAATCTATATATTTTACCCTTCTCTCCTTTCTGATTATCAAATTGTCAATGTTTTATACAAAAATGTACCACAGTAAAAGAAAGGATAGAGTTCTTCATCTGACAGCTCTGGATTTATATTCCATACATGCTGGCTGTGAGCTCTTCAGGTCTCAGATTATTCATCATTTGGTGAAGATTAAGTAAACTAATATGTGAACAGTACTTACATGGGCAGATAATCCTAAGTATAGCAGCCACTGTTCTGATGAAACATTAACAAGTGTGAGCATTCAAGATGGTTATTTGACAAAAAATCTTTAAAACAATAATTCTTTTGAAAGTTTACATTATTTTTTGAAAGATTTTATTTATTTATGTGAGAGAGAGCATTAGAGGGGTGAAAATCAGAGGGAGAAGCATAATCCCTGCAGAGCTGGGAGCCCAAAGCAGGACTTAATCAGGACCCTGGGATCATGACCTGAGCCAAAGGCAGTGCTTAACCAACTGAGCCACCCAGGTGCCCAAAAGTTTACATTATTTAAATGAACTATTCCCCTTCTGGACATATAGCCTAAATAAAGGATAAGATTTATAAGCAAAGGTATATATATAAAGGAAAATCATCCTAGTGTTATTAGAAGTGATAAAATAAAATCTTTAAATTGAGAACATGTTATAGAACATTCTTAGACTATAAAATGGTCACTTGAAATATTTAAAAAAATATATTTAAGGTAATATTAGTGAGAAAATGTAGGTCTCAAACTGTATTTCATCTGATTACATTTTTTTCTAAAAAATTTAAGTACATATGGAGAAAAAAAAACCTAGAGAGAAATACACCAATATATTAAAATTGGTGATTTGTTGATAATGTGTTTTTATTTAAGTTTAATCTTTTCTTTTTGCAATTTATAGCTCTTTACCAAGATGCATATGCACATTTTACAACAGGAACAGGAACAACAATGGCAAAAACACTTAAAAGGTTACTTTTAACATAATTGCTTTGATAATGAGGAGTAAAAATAGAATCCTCAGTTCTGCATTTGTTTGCTTTTGAATCTACATATTTTATCCTCCCTTCCTAATTTCTCACTTACTGATTGATTATACTCACCTGCCATAATATATTTCTCAAGATGGTATACTAATCAGACTTTGATAGTCACTTCTTTTTTTGGCAAACAAATGGTCCAATATTTGCAGTGATGGCATACTTAATGTATTTTTGTTAATACGTTTTATAAAGGAAAATTGCTTATAAATTAATTTATATGCAAATTGCTCATAAGTTGATTTACTGATTTATATTTATATGTATGGCCTTGTGGGATTCTGTATTCAGCAGGGACTCTGCTTGAAGATTCTCTCCCTCTGTCCTTCTCCCACTCACACATGCTCTCTCTCCCTCTTTCTCAAATAAATAAATAAATCTTTAAAAATAAATAAAATAAAAAACAGTTTCTTTATTAGCACACCCAATTACTAGATCACATCAGACACATGGGCCCTTCCCATGATGTCATGATGCCAGAATTCCATCTAGTCACATCATGGGACAGTAGGTGCCGCTATCATCTCCTTCCAAATTTGGAGGCAACATGCACATGACACTACTGTCTCTCAAGTCTTAGATGGACAGTTATAAAGAACGTTGTTAGCTGTTATTTTAAAAGTTTGCTTAGGAACTCATAACTTTTTTTTTTGCTATTTTCTTGTCATATTTTATGACTAAATTGTATACTATTAATATTGTCTTAAATTTCCCTGAGGAATAATAAGCTTTCTTGCATTTTTTGGGAATTATAGTTTCATATACTGGGAATATATTAAGTGTAGATTCAGCATCCTCAAAATATTATATTTTGTACAAACACTCAAAATATAAAGTAATTTAAGTATTATTTTAAGAGTTTTACTATTGCTAAAAAACTTTATGGTCATTTTATACATGAATGGGTAAAAATGCATACACAAAGATGTGTTAATGAAAAATGCTTGACAAGGAGGCTGAGTAGATGAGGGACTCAATATATTCAGCTAAATAGATTTTCTTTTTCGTAGGTAAATAAGTCAATGTATCTCAAATTTTAGCATAATCACAACATCTGGAGTGCTTTATTAAAATACAGCTTGTTGTTTCTCACCTCAAAACTCTTCACCTAATAGGTCTAGGTTTGGGCACAAAAATTTGTATTTGTAACAGGTTCTCAAGTAAGGCTGATGCTGTTCCATGGACCACATTTTGAGAACTTACTTCTTTAAGTAAAAATTTCTATAGAATGTCTACAAATATTTTTTTAAAAAGCAATCTGGATTCAGCAAACATAGTTCATGAATACAGCAACATTAGAACGTACAGAAGTCAATTATTTTAATGGCATCACTCTAACAAGACCAAAAAAGAGTAATAGGTGTTTAAAGGTCAAAATAAAACAAATCATATGGAAATTACAGACAAGCAAAATCTGTCATAATAAGAATATTGCTTGTCTAAAATGTATAGAAAAGTGCTAATTATCTTCAAAATGTACTTCCTAAAAAAGCCCTCTAGAGTGTAGAGGTAGGAAAGGATTAAAATAAATATTTACTCTAAATTCTTATCATATCTGTTCCTTTCAACTACTTTTATGTGATAAAACCCACTCCTCTTTCAGTGTTTTCTATCCCTGTTTATGGCACCACCCCACCCAGACTTCCAGCTAGAGCCAAAATTATTATCTTGCTTCTGGCCTTCATGTTTTCCCCATTTCAGCTGGAAGAAATCAATTATTTTGTCTATTGTAATTGATTAAATATATAAGCTTGTCTCTTTCCTATTATCCTTGTCTATGTTTTTCTATGCCTCTCTCCACACTAAGGGGGAACAGAATTTGCCACCCCAAAATATACCTCTTTGGCATAAGAATCATTTCAGGCTAATTATTTTTGAGAAGTAGCAGACACAGAGAAAGCTCTGAAAACTGGGTATAAGTTACCCTTTTGTAAGACACTTCTACAGTTACAAATACAATTTCTCTTTGGAAGGGTGTGTAACTCTCTATACCAGGAAAAGAAGGTAGATTCTAAATCTCTAGAAACCCTTGTTAAGGGAGAAGGCAGTGACTTATAACTGCGTAAGTGCTTTACCCTTGCCACTATCCTTTTCCTGATAACCTTTTATAAACTTCCCCAACCCCCACCATCCCCAACATTCTTTTGTCATTAGCTGAAGATGGTATTTAAAGTCATAGCTTGGGGTCACCTGGGTGGCTCTGTCTGTTGAGTGTCTGACTCTTGGTTTTCAGCTCGGGTCATGATTTGGAGCCCTTGTGGTTCTCTGCACTCAGCAGAGAATCTGCTTGAATATTATCTCACTCTGTCCCTTCTCCCACTCAAGCTTGTACTCTGTCTCAGTCTCTCTCTCTCTCTCTCTCAAATAAATAAATAAATAAATAAATAAATAAATTTTTTTTAAAAAGTGATAGATTGGGACATTTCAGAGAGCTTCTAGGTTTTCCCAGTTATCTCTTATGTATACAGGAGGTATATGTGCTATTATACATCTATTTGTTTTTCTCCTATTAATCTTTTATTATAGGTGTGTGGGGGGGTCTCTGCCAAGAACCTAGAAGGATGGGGGAAAATTATATTTCCTCCCCTAAACCATGCACTGGATTATAATTTCTCTGTGAGTGAGGATTATTTCATGTCTATATTCTTTACAGAACATAGTTAATTATTTTATACATTATCTTCTTATAATACTTTTTAAAAGATTTTATTTATTTATTATTGATTTATTTGTCAGAGAGAGAGAGTGAGAGAGCACAAGCAGGCAGAGTGGCAGGTGGAGGCAGAGAGAGAAGCAGGCTCCCTGCTGAGCAAGGAGCCCAATGCAGAACTTGATCCCAGGACCCTGGGATCATGACCTGGGCTGAAGGCAGCAGCTTAACCGACTGAGCCACCAGGTGTCCCAATCTTCTTATAACATTAAGTAGATGACTAAGTGAATGAATAAATGAACTAAGACAATGATATTATAATCCAACATTTAGTTATATTCCATGGCTATCTTTACCATGTTATATGCATCATGTCTATACTGGGGATATCAAAAATAATAAGTCCTCAGCCCTCAAGTTAATTAGAGGAGAACCTTTACAATATCTTCTAGTGTTTAAAACGTGTACTCCCATATTTTAACACAGACTTCATGGATTTATTTACTTTATTTCATTTCTTAGAAAATAAAGTGAAATGAATTGGCTCACTTAAGTTGCAGCATATGTAAGTGAAACTTCCCAAATATGATTAAAACTAGTAGCAGTTATAATGGAAATTTAGGTAACACCTATGCAGCCATCGGATCTTATTTTACAGATTAGTCTAAAATGCAAAGGGCCTTATGGAAGCCTGGAGTGGGTATGATCTATACAGACTATTAACTATGTCTGAAAAAACATGTACTTTGGTTGTAAAGGGAGAGGGAGGTAAAGATTGAAAGTCTGAGAGGGTGGAGGGATTTATTTCAAAGAAAGTAAAGGTAAGGAGAGAAAATCCTCGGGGTTGAGTATACATAAGAGTTTTATGGAATTCATTGACTGCAGGGTTCTGGACCAGTATTGTGAGTGGGAGAACTGGTAGGAGGAGAAAGAGGTTTTGAAAAGTGATTGTGTGGGTAATGAAATGAATCTCCTCTAATGTTCTTTAAGAGACACAATTAAGGGTTGCAATTCCTTTTTAATTATGTACGAGCACTGGTCCATGCTTTAATAAATGAAAATCTCTTCAGAGTCTTGGTCATTTGGGCCTTGGGATTTCTAAAGGTTACATGTGTTTTGTTTGTTTTAAAAATGTCATTTATCTAGGTTTTACTCTTTTTCAGAATGTTGGGATTGAGAGAGAAATATTTTCAAAATCAGGATTGCACATTTGTAGGGAAAAATGATACTTATACAAGATAGATTCATAAAATATTACTTAATCTTGTATTTAATTTTGCATATAGACCAACACAGCCTTAACAATTTCCCTCAGTTTGGTTAAAAACTTATGCAGGTTTCTTCCTTTCTAAGACCCTTGCCTCCCTTTTCTTAGAGCATAGACTATAGAAAACCTGTAATTATACATTCTTACTCCTTGAACATGTAAATTTTTTTTTTAAAGTCTCATGTCACTTTATGATCCAGGATTGTCTTTCTCAAGGATTTGGGAACCCTTTGAAATGTAATTATCTAGAAAGATGATACCCTATCTCCAAGTCTCTCTGGAAGCATAGGAGCCTAACTTCTGGGTAATTTGTGGGTAATTTGCACCAACTTATAAAACTATGTCCTGTCACAAAGAAAATTTATATTTTCTTTGGGTAACGCCAATTAACAAATACAGATGGGCCTAGGATTCCAACCACCCCAGCTGCTAAAACATCTCCTGTTCTTAATATCAGTGGAACTGAGTTCAGATTGAGTTTTGTCCTCCTCCCCCTATTGCAATAGCCTTGAATAAAGTCTTCTTTAACTTTGTCCAGTGCAACTTTTGCTGTGACAATCTAAGGTGGCAAAAAATTTTTAAAAATGAAAGGCTAATAATAGGAATTAAAATTACAGACAAAACTGTGTTATGTTTGACATTTTTGCTATTATTGCATTCCACAATTTTCTTTGTTTATGCTTCAAAATATAAGGTATGGAAAATTTCATATTCCTTTATTTTTCTACACCAAATTTAGTATCTTCTGAGCCATCAGCTCAGCATCCGGTGAGAAATCCAATATTGCTTGTTCTAGGGACTACTCCTTACACACTTCATTGAACTCCTCCAAGAATCTTGGTCTTGATGATGTCAGAAAACTGGCCAAGGGCAGAAACGCATTTCAGAGGGGATGCTATACTTTTGTGCCCAGAGCTTAGATCTATGTGATTTTTCTTCCCTAAGAAGTTGCAGCCTCAGATGTACCAAAGGCTGCTCCTGTAGTAGTTCCTCACCTTCACCAGCAGCCTCCCTCTACCCTGGTACCAAATGATCAGTAAGAGGAGAAGCTGAACTCTACCACTAGGATCCATTTTTCCAACAGTACTGGGCAAAGCTCAAAATTTACCACAGGACTACTACTATTTCCTTTTCCCCTATTTAAACAAACAAACAAAAAAATAAAACAAAAACAAAAAACAAAACAAAACAAAACAAAAAAACAAAAAAAAAACCTTTCCTCTGTCTCTCCTTTTCCAGGGCTTCACACACTTACTCAATTTATTCTTCTTTTCAGTTCTAAAACTCTAAAGAAATCTCTTTCTTTCCCTGAAGAAGGACTAAGAAAGATACAGGCCAGACTATCTTCTTGAAACAGGATACCAGTCTTTTTTTTTTTCTCCCCTAGATGTGAGTAAAGAGTTTCAAATTGGTTAATCCTTTGTCTTTAATTCATTCTACAAACAGATTATATTTTTTAGTAATGATAACAAGAGTAAATAGACACTTGACACTTAGAAGGCAAACATTACCTTAAGACTTCTCAGATACATATCATGATCATAATTGGAAGTTAACAAAAAGTAGTTTTAGAAGGGTAGGCCATTTCCCACATTAGAATATGACTACTAATATAATAATAAAAACACCTTAGGATCACCTTATTATTATCATGCACTTAAATTACCATATAGGTATCCACCAAGGAAAAATTATGCATCTGTAAATTAAGGACATTTTATTGAATTCTTAAAAGAAAGTAAATGAATATGGTACTTTATTACTGAACTACTCTATATTTAGATTACAGCTAGATACCTTTGAAAAAAAGCCATGTTGTAGCCTTATCTTCTGGAGGTTTTTCAATATCTATTTAGTTTTGTTAGATTCTGCTTTTGAACTATCTTCTCCCTATAACTGATGCTCTAGTCCCTGTTTGCCCATTCCCTGGCCTACATCCCTTTTATAAATTATTTTACTCAGCAGAATGCAACAGTATATACAGATGGCATTAGCCTATTACCTGTATTTTTATATTTTAATTTAAAAAAAATTTTTTTAAGGAATAAGTACACATGGTCTGAGTTCTCTGGTTTTTTCCTGTCATGCACTCTGTATGGCTCAATGACTTTGAAAACTAAACTTTCTTCCTCTTTCCCCAGACTATGATTCTAATTTAGGTATAATGGGATTTGAACCTCCCTCAAGCCTTTTAAAATATTCAAGGGAGGCATAAAAGAAATAGCAGAGAGACATTCACTTTTTATTACTCTGTATGATGAGGATATTGTATTGCACACATACTAATGTAAATTCCTCTAAAATATATAATTTCCACCCTTTTATCCTCTCATTGTTCCCTTTCTACAATCAATTTGGATTCCTGAGACCTTACACAACTGAACTAAATAGCTTTTCTGAAGCTGATGTGCCCTGGTCTTTTGAATTCAGTAACTGCACACTAGATAGAAGCTATAAGTAATAAATTTAGCTTTGTGACTCTTCCTGACAACAAGAAAAAACATTAATTTAACTTCTCTGGTTAAACTTGAACCAAGGCCTGAAAAACAGAAAAGTGACTGAAGCTATTTATTTTACTCCTTCTGCCCTGTAACCCTCACAGAGAATTAAATATTGCAAGTATCCTAAAGCTTAGTTGAAAGAACAGCTTTCATATTTAGAAAAGTTACAGATACATGGCATTAAATTTTAGGAATATCCATTTCAACTTCTGCAGGGCTTCTTACTTTCCCTAAATTTAGTCTTGCTCCTCTTAAAGCTGTTTTTGGGGAAGTATTTTAACCTTAGAATCAATGTCATTCTCCTTTTTGTAATTCAAAAATATGGAATATGTTTTTCAAAAATTTCTGCAAAACCAAACGTAAACTGCAAGATTTCAGATTCAAGATATAATTTTATACATTACTATCCTAATAGATCCCTGTAGGTCATTGCTGACTACCACACAGGTAAATATGGCACAGGCATCCCAGAATAGAGAAGTCACTAAAACAATAATTTTGATGAAACATACAGAAGATGGAAGATATCGCTTATTCATGTTGACCATAGGGAGAGCACAGTATAATTGAGTTATGATAATACTAACTCCTTCATCATGTGAACAGATGCTAAGAAGCAACATGTTCAATTACTATTTGAATACATTATCTTATTCTCTGTCCCTAATAAAATATCCTAGTGCTACAATTTCAAAATGACTTGAAACTTTGATGTACTGCTGCCAGGAGCTACAGAAGTTTTAAAAGTCACTGTTTAATTCTTTTGCCTCCAACAACAACAAAAAAACCTTTTACTGATAATTAGAGAGTGAGTTAATCTTATAACTATTCTCACTGTTCATGATAAGGCTCTTTCTTCAGGATCTTTAAAAATAAATATAGATCTCCTTCATGTGATTTTTGCTGATAACTTCAGAGATAATTAGAGCTGACATATATATATATATATATATATATATATATATATTTTTAGAGAGAGAGAGTGTGTGTGTACAGGGGGAGAGGCAGAGGGAGAGAATCTTTTCAAGATTTTATTTATTTTATTTTAGAGAGAGAGCAGGGGGAGGGGCAGAGGGAGAGGAGAGAATCTCAAGCAGTCTCTGCACTGAGTGCATAGCCCAACTTGGGGCTCAATCTCCTGACCCTGAGGTCAGAACATTAATCAAAACCAAGAGTCAGATGCTTAACCAATCAGCCACCCATGTACCCTGAAAACAGATAATTTTAATCAGGCTCCCTGCCCAGCATGGAACCCAACATAGGGCTCGATTTCACAACCCTGAGATCATGACCTGAGCTGAAATCAAGATTTGGATGCTTAACTAACTGAGCCACCCAGGCACCCCCAGAAGTGATTATTTTTATGCTAATGTAGTATCAGTGCTGGTTTTAATGATACCTACTAGAGTATATCTTGATGTCAATGCCTAAAAGCACATTCATACAATTCTACAAAACAAAAATCAGTATTAGTTTAAAGTAACAGCTAAACAGAGACCTTGACTTTATCCTAGTAGATGAATTCTTTTGTTTTTAAGGAGACTGACATATAATTGAATATATGTTCTATTTTTTTTTTAAGATTTTATATATTCATTTGAGAGAGACAGAGAGATGGAGAGAGAGAGAAAGAGAGAGCGAGCAGAGCAGGGGGAGAGGTAGAGGGAGAAGGAGAAGCAGTCTCCCTGTTGAGCTGGGAGCCCGATATGGGGCATGAGCCCAGGACCTGGAGATCATGACCTGAGCAAAAGGCAGACGCTTAACCATCTGAGCCACCCAGGCAGCCCTTTTTCTTAAAACTTATTTTTTTTTATATTTTTAAAGCTATAATACTCTTACTTAGAGATAATACTTAATACTTAATACTTAGAGATAATAAGCTATAATACTCTTACTTAGAGATAATACTTAATACTCTTACTTAGAGATAATACTTAGAACATATAATGTTCTAAATCTTGCTATAAATTTTTTTAAAGATTTTATTTATTTATTTGACAGACAGAGATCACAAGTAGGTAGAGAGGAAGGCAGAGAGAGAGGAGGAAACAGGCTCCCCACTGAGCAGAGAGCCCAATGCGGGCTCGATCCCAGGACTCTGAGAACATGACCTGAGCCGAAGGCAGAGGCTTTAACCCACTGAGCCACTCAGGCGCCCCTAAATCTTGCTATAATTTAAAGACTTAAATGTGTTGAGTTATAACTAATAGAAAAACAATGAAGCAGCCTTAACACTTCAGACCAAAAATTTATAAAAAATACACTGATGACATTTTTGACTAGCACTACAGAAGAATCTCCCATAAAAGTTGCATAGAGGCCTATGAACTTCAATAAATATTTAAAATCTTTTCTCAGTGGTATCATGAATTGATCCATCTCTTTTATTGGCAGAGAGGAGCAGCAGTACAAATATCCTTGTGATGCTTGACCTTTTTAGCAGAGGGCAACGGATACATCCCATAGAATTGTTCTGTAGGTGCTGGTAGAAGACAAAGTGTCTCTATTTCTTTGAGACTTTAGTCACTAATATTTCAACTTGGTAAAGGGTGTCCATTTTTTTCCCCTCATGTGATGGGAAGAAATTTAAGGACTTTAATAAGTTCAAGCTCTCTGCTTATAGAGAGCAAGAACGATTACTGTCAGTAAAATGAAAGTCCTCTATACTTAGGAACAACACTAAATCAATTCAAGGAATTTTTAAAGCAGAAGGAGGTTCAAAATCCAGAAGAAATGGAAGGTAGTCTTTAACCCAAATTCCTGGTTTCATATTTACTGTAATCTTTAATGTGCAGAAACATGGCTAGTTGCCTAAGGAATAGAAATTTCTCAGTAAGTCCTGTTCTTTCTTGCCTTCACAGAAGCCTCTTAGAATTGTTTTTATCTGTTACATCTCTACATTTTCTGGCATAAACACACATGTATACATATATACAACATGTGTGTGTGTATACATATATATACATAAACACACAATGATTATTTTGAAAAAAGAAAATTTCTAAGTTTTAGTATTTAAGCCTTTCCCCAAAGGCCATTTCCACATACGCTTGCTTTACTAAGGAGATTTCTTCATTTTTAGAGTCTCCATTGCTTTCTCTGTTGACGACCCTCTAGCCCTGATCTGACATGATGCTCAAATTCTCAGTAACCTACTTATCATCTTTACATATCAAAATCAATATGTCCAAAAATAATTTTCTTCCCCAAGAAAATCCCAAAACTTTATGAGTTTTAATTAATGACAGCACCGTTTTTAATAACATGGATTTAAACTTGAAATACTTTTTGACTCATTTTCTTTCAGTTTTAAATTTCAGCCATATCCCAACTCATGTAAAGTCTACAAAATGTCCTGGGTTTCTATTCCCATCTTTACATTCTCACTCTAGGTATCTTTAATTATATGTTATCTGGACATGTAACTGAGATATTATCAAAGTATTTCACTGCTATCTGCCTTGTCTTCAGTTCTTATTAAAGGCTGTGGCAAAATAAATATTCCTAAACTGAGATTCAGATCATATTCCTATGTGCAGAATCTTTTCTAGAGTCCCATTGCTTGTGGAATTAATTATGAATTCCTCAACCTCCTCAATTTACTAAGATTTTATAAAGAACTTTTACTCAGGAGGATTTTTTATATGCACACACATTATAAATACTTAATAAATTATGGTTTATTTTTATCTACATTTCTGACTTCACTTTTTTAAAATGATTGAATTTTTAATAATTTTCATGAGTAACTTTCAACATAAAGGAAAACTGAAAAGATAGAATACATACCAGCAACCTCACTGCAAGGCTGGATATTAATATTTTGTTAGATGTCTTTTGTGTATATATGTGTATGTGTGAATACATGCTTTTTGAACTTTTTCAAAATAAGTTCAAGAGATTATGACACTGTATTTTTAATTATTTCAGCAAACATCTCCTAAAAGTCAGGATATTCTGCATATCATATAGAACATTAGCATACCTGAGAAAATTAATCATAAATCTTGAAGCTAACATATTGGTCTTATTCAAATCTTCCTAATTATTCCTTTAATTTATTTCACAACTGTTCTTGCTTTCAGTTTAAAATTTTAACCAAGATACAATAAATTTTCTTGCATTGCATTTGGTTATTAGAAATGTTTCTCTCTTTTAATCTAAAAGAAAAATTTTTAAAGAAAGTTTACCAGTTGCTTCATAAAATTTCTAATATTATGCATTTACTAATTGTTTCTTAAAGGTTTTATTTATTTATTCCAGTGAGAGAGAGAGCACGCATGAGAAGGGGAAGAGGCAAAGGGAGAAGGGCAAGCAGACTCCCCACTGAGCAGGGAGCCTAAGGATGTGGGACTCAATCACAGGATCTTAAGATCATGACCTGAGCCCCAGGCAGATGCTTAACTAACTGAGCCACCCAGGCACCTTTGCATTTGCTAATTGTTAACAGAGTTTTTTCTAAATTCTGCATTTCTTTTTTGAAATTTTTAAATTATTTTTTTAATGATTGTATTTATTTATTTGACAGAGAGAGAGATCACAAGTAGGCAGAGAAGGGAGAAGCAGGCTCCTCACTGAGCAGAGAGATGCGGGGCTCCATCTCAGGACCCTGAGAACATGACCTGAGCTGAAGGCAGAGGCTTAACCCACTGAGCCACCCAGGCACCCCGCTTAAATTTTTTAATTAATTTTTAAAAAGATTTTATTTATATATGTGACAGAGAGAGAGCGAGCGAGAGAGCTTGCAAGCAGGGGGAGCAGCAGAGAGAGAGTGAGAGGCAAGCTCCCCAGTGAGCAGGGAGCCCGAAGCAGGGCTTGATCCCAGGATCCTGGGATCATCACCTGTGCCAAAGGCAGACCCAACTGATTGAGCCACCCAGGCTCCCCTAAACTCTGTATTCTGCTAAATTGGAAATTAAATCAAAAGGCCAAATAAATCATGTTAGCCATTTTTAGTTAGAAACATTCATGAGTACATTATATAGTATCATATCAAGAAGCATATGTCAGGTTGTCTACAAATAATGTTAAATTTGACTGATTATTTAAAATGATAATTTCTTGTATAGTGTTTGTTAACTCTGTTATTAGCAAATATGCAGTCAATGATAGTTTTACAGTGACAGAAAAACATTTTTCGTAAAGGGTTTGTTTTTAAGATTTTATTTATTTATTTGACAGAGCACAAGCAGGGGGAGTGGCAGGCAGAAGGAAAAGGAGAAGCAGACTCCCCAGTGAGCAGGGAACCCACTTGGGGCTCAATCCCAGGACCCTGGGATCATGACCTGAACCTAAGGCAGAAGGAAAAGGAGAAGCAGACTCCCCAATGAGCAGGGAACCCACTTGGGGCTCAATCCCAGGACCTTGAGATCATGACCTGAACCCAAGGCAGACACTTAATGGACTAAGCTTTCCAGGGGCTCCTCTCCTGAAAGGTTTAAACATGCCCTAGGGGACCTTCAAAATTAGAAGTTGGAGGGGTGTCTGAGTGGCTCAGTCGATTAAAAATCCGACTCTTGATTTTGGATCAGGTCATGATCTCAAGATCTTGAGATCAAGCCCCACATTAGGCTCCAGGCCCAGAATTCTCTCTTTCCCTTTTCCCATGACTCTCCCTCTGCTCCTCCCTCACCAAAAAATCAGAAGTTGGAAATTGATAATTTTTCCAACTGTGTCATTTTAATACAAAAGAAAATTATTTTTTTCCTTCACCAACTAGGGAAGAATTAGAACCTCTCCTAAAAAGCCAAAGTAGATGATTCTTTCCTTTTGGTTGCCAATATTAAGAATAAGGAGTTGAATCATCATTTCCAATGATAGTAAATGCAATTTTTCTCATTTTTTTTTTAAGTAACACTAAAAAGTTGTAGATTTTTCTCTTTATTATTTGATGATCACTTAGTCATTATTCTTTTTTGTTGCTCACATGCCATATTTGACAACTGGTCTTACTTAGGCTGGGACTTATATCCTGTCAACACATCTGTATTAGCTTTTGAATACCAGAAAGAGGAGATTTGATTTGCATATACTAAAACATATCTCACTAAATACATGCAATAGGGATACTGTGTGAAAACTCACTTGAGGGGCTCCTGGGTGGCTCAGTCCTTAAGTGGCTGTCTTCAGTGCAGGTCATAATCCCAGGGTCCCTGGATAGAGTGCTTCATCGGGCTCCCTGCTTGGCTGGAAGCCTGCTTCTCTCTCTCCCACTCCCCCTGTGTGTGATCCCTCTCTCACTATGGGTCTTTCTCTCAAATAAATAAATAAAATCTTAAAAAAAAAATAAAACTCACTTGAAATAATTCTTTTTTCTATGTAGTATTCTTATGATTTGGATGCAAGTTAATTTGTTTAGCCTATTTTTAATTTCATATTTTTATAAATATTTCTTTCCTGTCATCACTATGTTGTACATTTAACATGATACAATAGGTATATATTTACAATTTATGTAAAAAGTTACACTTTCAGTCCTATCCTCTCCTCTCCAACCTCGTCCCCTAGCTACGCTTTCTTAGAGATTTCCCTCTTTATTAGTTTCTGGTTTATCTTGATTGTTATGTGTGTGTTTCCTTCTTCCTTGTAGAAAAAGGCTGCATAACTTTTCTTTGGCACTTTACCTTTCTAGATAACTTACATACTTGGAATTTGTCCAGGTAAACTAGAATCTTCCCATGCTTTTTATAAAGTGTGTGCTTAATACACCTTTATGTAGATACTTTATTATTGTTTTCCCATTAGGTCAACTATTGGTGGACATATGGATTATTTCCAATATCTTGATGTTATATATAACACTCCAGGAAATAGCCAAATACATATATTTTTTCTATTTGTAGGGCTATATTTTAGGACAGAGTCGTAGAGGTAGGATTGAGGGGCAGTGGCTAAATTCGTATGTGATATAATTATGTAGGATGTTGCCAAATTTCCTAGGATATGGTTAAATCATCTTCACTCCTTAATGCAATGTGTAAGAGGGCCTTCACAGCTTTGACAACTAAATATGTTGTTATTATTTTGGTTATTTACTAAACCTGTAAGTAAAAAATATGGTATTTTAATACCATTTTAATTATATTTCCTTTAATGTGAATGAGATAAATAATTTTTTCATGTGGTTAGAGGCTATTTGCCTTTCTTTTTCTGGAAGTCTGCATGCATGTGTTTGGGCCACTTTCCCCCCCCAGGGTTTTTATCATTTTCTTATTTGGTAAGAGTTCTTTAAATGTTATGGAGACTATTTCCTTACCTATTTTCTCCCTGTGTATAATTTCTAACTTTATTCTTATCTCTTTCACAATAACTATCCTCCTTTGAAGGCCAAATTATTCCACAGAAAAAAATAAATTAGATTACATACAACTGAAAAGAAGAATTCTTTTTTGTGGGCACTAAAATGAGGGAATTATATTTTTTAACCTACATGACAGGAAATAAAACTCTGTTCAATAAGAGAAACAGGTAAAAATAAAATAAAGAGAGTTTGGGAAAGAGTATTTGTGAGTGCAGAGTGAAAGTAACTGAAAGAAAAAGGAGAAGCCAAAAAAAGCAATGAGAACAGAAGGATAGCCCTATAAATGAAGCAGACAGGAATCTACCTCCCGAATGCTAGCATGAGCTGCCCTGTAGAAGCAGTCCCCAGTGAAGCAACCAGAACTGACAAGAATTGTAACAAAAACAATCATTTTCTGCCCCATTGGCAGGCATACAGCAAATGAACAAACATTTTTCAAGAAAATTTACTAAATCTTATAAGAACTGTGAGGGCCTGTGCTACTTGACCCATAACCTACTAACAGCATTCCCAGCTCAGTGTGTTGGGGAATCTCCACCTTGGGTGGGTGTGGAAAAGGAGTGAAACTCCCTCTGCCCTTGGCTCAAGAGTTGTAGTAGCTCATGGTGAGGGAGGACCACCAGCATTTCTTTCCACCTTCATCCTTGAGCTGCAGAGGCAAATTCTGGGAGCATGGCTGTAAGATCAAAGTCTACATTCCTCTACCCCACTCTCACTCAGAGGGCAGAAGTTCTACCCACATTGTGGCAGACCAAAAATACTGGGAACCAGTGATTCCTAGCCCATGCTTTCCTACAGGGTAGAGGTTTTACATTCAGAGACAAACCAGAGGTTATGACATCCACCCAGGGCCTGAAGAAGTTGCTTAGAGATTTGGCCCAAGAGGAGAGGCAGTGCATAAAACAGAGAGTTGCTACATTTTCTCTAAGGAACTTATTTCATTTGAAACAGAATGCGGAAATGTTCAAGCCTAAAATCAATTTTGAAAAAAGTGGAAATTTTAGGGGTAAGCACTTGAGAGGAGGTTGCTGTATTTATGAGTGCAGTACACTAAACCTTAGGCCAGCTAGCTTACTAGAGAAAATCAAAAAAGAGACACTAACAAGAGCACTGAGTAGGAGGGATGGGGAGTGCGTGGTGGGGTTAGGGGCAATATTCAGAGTAAACTTCAAACACTGGATTCAAAAATAGCTACTTTAGGTATGGCACAATGACTTGTATCAGAATGATTCTTTTGCAGGTGCATTTTTACAATCTGAAAAATATAAAAATGTAACTGAGAGAGCTGGAGAGTGACAAACACCACCAAGAAACTGGAGAAGATTGAAACTTAAAAGGAATGAGATTTATTATTGAATTTCTACTGCCTGAGGACAAAACCTAGTGCCCCATGCTTTCCAAGGGAAGCTGGAGAGCAAGGGTAAAGCTGCAATCTTATTGGCTTAATAAATCAGAGGTTAGAGTGACGATAGGTGAAAGAACAACAGGCAAGTGAGGAGGCAAATACTAGTAAAAAACAGGTACCACAACGTGGAATTCAAAAATTTGAATTTGTTTGAAATCTTCACCCAAGTCCTTGACTAACCAATGAAGAGTTCACACACACAGGGGAGATTCCAAAGATCCAAAGGGATGGCAGTAGCTGCAAAGCTAAAGGTACCCAGCAGGGACTTTAGCTGTTGTCCACTGCAGGAAGGCAGAATTTAGGACTTTAATCCTACCAAGCTGTCTGCTTGGTGGTAAAGTCAAAATTTCAGCCAGTATTAATAAAACCAAAGAGTTAAAGGAAAATACAGCTGTGATGAAGGAGGGAAATATCAGCAGGAAAATAGGAATTACCAACTATAAATTTCAGAGCTAAAAATTATATTACCTGAAATGAAAAATTTATTAAACATGCTTCATATTGGAATTAATAAGGCAAAAGAAACTGGATTCAATTATTAAACAATAAGAAATGAATACAAAAAAGATACACTCAGTAAAAGAAATTAAATATTAAACATATTCAATTAAAAAAAAAAAGGACAGAAGAAGATGAAAAGGAGATCAAAACCAGGTGAGATGCACAGAAAATGAACAACTACATGCTAGACCCAAATCCAGCCATAAAGGTAGGAATTCTTGAAATGGATAAAAATAGAGCTCAAGGATACAGCCTTATAATGATATGTAATTTAAATATAAAGACACAGATAAGTTAAAAATGAAAGGATGGAAAAATACAGCATGCAAACAAGAAGCATAAGAAATTGAGAATTAATATATTAATGTCAGACAAAAGAGTTCAAAGTAATGAATACTATCAGATATAAAGGAATTTCATAGTAATGAAATAAGCAAAATATGAGGAAGATAATGATCCTATATACAAATGTACCTAAAAATAGAGAAATAAATAATATTTTGAATATTTACATAAATATTAACATTAGTCATATATTTAAAATATATTAATAAATATTAAAATAGTACATATTTATGTATACTTATATATTAACATATAAATATTGAAATAAATAATATTTAGAAATTTTAGTTTCTTTTTATGTATTTGATACACAAGATTGAAAATACAATAATGACATAAAAGATGTGAATTAAATTTCAACCACCTTGATCTAATTTACTTGCAAAAATATACACTTAATAACTTAATATACAATCTTTTCAAGTACATGTGAAACATTAACCAAAGGAGACAACATGCTGGGCTGTAGAACACATCTCAGTAAAGTATATAAGACTAAAATCTTACAGATATGTTCTCAGAACACAATGAACTCAAAAGAAAATAATTAAAATAATGTATCAAATAATTAAAAGAATACATCAAAAGAAATAACACATATTTGAAAATCAAGCAATGGACTTCTAAATCACCCAAGAGTCAAATACAAAAATCGCAAGGGAAATTAGATAATGCTTTTAACTTAATACAAATTCTAAATTTACAAGGAGCCACTAAAGCTTTTTTTTTTTTTTAAATGGGAAGACAAATGAATGGATAAAGAAGATGTAGGAGATATATATATATAATGGAATATTACTCAGCCATAAAAAGAATGGAATCTTATCATTTGCAACAACATGGATGGATCTAGAGACTATAATGCTAAGTGAAATAAGACAGTCAGAGAAAGACAAATATCATGCGATTTCATTCATTTGTGCAATTTAAGAAACAAAGCATATCAACAAAGGAAAAAGATAGATAAACCAAGAAAGAGACTATACTACTATGGAGAATGAACTGATGGTTACCAGAGGGAGAAGGGTTAGGAGATGGGTGAAATTGGTGATGGGGATTAAGGACGGCACTAATCATGATGAGCACTGCAAAATGTATGGAATTATTGAATTACTACATTCTGAAAAAAAATGAGGAGAGAATTTCAATACAAACTTCATAATTTTTCAAAATTTATATCAATGAAAACAAAGCTTGAAATCACTGTGTTCTGATGGTTTTTTTCTACAGAAAATATTTTATCTAAGTCAGAAAGTAAAATGGTAATAGGTGAAAATTAAAATAAAAAATAGATGTAAATAGTAGATGTATTTTTCAAAAATATGATACCCAATTTTGCTGAATTTGATTTAGTATATCTAACAATTATTTTAAGAAAGGAGTACACATCAGCTAACTACTAAAGTAAAATGCAGTAAAGCTTTTATCCTTGTGCTATCAGTCAAAAACTGATTTTTTTTTCCTTCTTAACTGCCAATCCAGACATTTTATGTGGTTTAACTTTACCCAAATAAGAATGAGTTAGCCATTATCTTATAAGGTAATTGGGCTTCAAAAATAGCTGGATAATTTCTACACATTTTATTTTTATTTATTTATTTATTTTTAAATTTTATTTATTTGACAGACCGAGATCACAAGTAGACAGGCAGGCAGAGAGAGAGAGAGAGGCAGAAGCAGGCTCCCTGCTGAGCAGAGAGCCTGATGTGGTGTTTGATCCCAGTACCCTGAGATCAGGACCAGAGCGGAAGACAGAGGCTTAACCCACTGAGCCACCCAGGCCCCCTTTTACACATTTTAAAATAAAAATCTCTAAAAGAAAAGTTCTTTGGAATAGATATTTGTTTAAGTAGAAGAAAAAAAATGTAAATTTTATATATTCTTTCTACGTAGGTAAAATACATCATGGAGCCTACCAGTATCATTCCTTCATGATTACACCCCATGCTTCTCTAAATTAAAGGACAAGAAAGTATTTAATCAATACATTCAGTGTGGGACCAAGACAATGAGGACAAACTCATATACATACACATACACACAGACACAGACACAGACAAAGACACACACACACACACACAATGTTAAAAACTTTACAATAGACTTAAAAAAGAAAACAAATGATTATGAAAATATTTACAGAAATTGATCAATTTATGTAATCAGGTCAGCATGTCATCAAGATCAGAGTTAGCACTTTTAAGTGAGATATTTAAACAGATCTGGAAAAATGCACTACATCAAGGAACTTCTCTAAGTCCTCCCACATAACAACTCTTTTCAAAGTTTTTGTTGTTGTTGTTGTTGAACTCTTTCTCTCTAGTTCATACTACCAAGGCCCTACAAAGAACACAAAATCAGAAAGGGCATTCATTATTCATTTATTTATTTAGTAAACTTTTACTGAATATTTAATACTATACTCTGTGCTGTGCAGTGTGGGTAGAGACATAAATATTTTAAAAGATGAATTCAAACATTCCAATATAGAAATATTTACAGGGTAACTAGCAGGTTCTATGTGGAATACATGGTTTTAGGTGTAGGAAAAATCTTAGTGGCTAAAGCAATGTTTTAAACAAGTCTTGAAGGAAAAATATTTTACTGGTATACAAAATGGGGAAGATACTAAAAAAATTATCTGTCAATATGAATTATGTGATTAAATAATACTGTGATAAAACTATTTTTTTTTATACTTCTAAGAGCTATGAAAGTTTTGAAATTTTGCCACATTCACAAGCTAGGATGTTAACAAGCCCAGTATTAGGCAGGATGGCAGAAGAAAGAGACGAGGTAAAAGAAAAAGAGCCTGATTACTCATGGCTCTGCAGGTAAGAGGTTTATATTTTTTTGTTCTCTTTGCTGCTCAAGCCCCACAGGGCAACCATGTAAGAATGACTCAGGCGGATGGAGCTCATGAAGTGGGTTTGTGCCACCCAAGGAACCCTGACCTTGGAAACGCAAATCTTTTATAATGAATTGCAAACCTGCCTTACCACTGCTCCCAAGAGTGGTATTTTATTTATACTGGACAGTAAACAAATTTGTTCACTGTTCCTGAGGAAGACACTATATCTACCTTCCATGCTGTCTGTTATATAAATCTACTAGAAAAGACAAAGGCAGTTAGTGTCTGTTTGCAAGATGTACAAAATATCTGAGACATCAATGAAGAGATGTCTCCCAATAAACATGTTGGGATAAGATAAACACCAAATTTTAAAAGTGAGTATTTTAAAATAATTTTATTATAATTTGTGGTAATGAAAGTTTTAATTTTGACAGGGTTAATTCATTGTCATCATTTGTTTTTCATTTTTTCCTGTGGAATAAGATTTGTGTATGAGAAATAAGATATTTTAATAAACCTCTATCTAGCACATGAAAACTTCAGAGAATAATTATTCTAGTACTGTATTTCAATTCAACAAAGATATTCTTAAAATAACATTTAGCTATGTTTATAGGTCTCACTATCAACTAGATAAAGCTCATTTCAGCCTTGTAATAATAATAAAAACTTCTGAATTTATTTTATGCACCAACCTTCAGAAAGATGTCAGTGTGAGTGCATATTAGCTCTTAAAATTTAACAAAATAAATAAAAATAATAAAAATAAAACAGAAAAGTTCATAAATGCTGAAAATGGCCATACTACAATCTTTGAAAAATATCTACTATATAAAATTTAATATTTAATTTAATTTCTGGCCATACTACAATCTTTGAAAAATATCTACTATATAAAATTTAATATTTAATTTAATATGAATCAATTTGAAAGAACACTTTCACAGCTTTCCCACTTAGAAACACAGTACAGTGTTGTTACAAACATGTGAAGAAGATCCTGAAGGGTCCAAAAAATGTCTTTTTTTGGAAAGGCAAGAATAGAGCAATGTTAGACTGCATAAGGGTGGAAAATCTGACTGCAACCCATGTCTCCTCTAGAGATTAATGATGGCAGTGAGAAAGGGGACCAGTGTTAAGGCTTCCAGTGCTATTTCCCCACCTTTAAACCAGTATTCCTACAAGAATGGGCAAGATATTAAGAGAAGTCCACTGTTTATTTACAGATGAAAAACACATATGAGAAGAAAAATAATACTGACATTTCAAATTAAAATTAGTTAATTTTATATATATATTTCAAGAGAGTGACAAGTTTCACCTTAGCACAGGGAATGAAAGAAACTCTCAAGGATGCACATTCTCAGAGGGCTGCTTTGCTCCAGTTCAATAGAGGAGCCTTCTACTGTAGAGGTTTAAAAACTAACAGAAAACAAAACAGAAATATGATAAGATACACATCTCAGACTTGAATATTTGCCTTCAATCACCTAAAATTTTTCCTGAATAATTTGTGGGGTTTTAATTAGATATTTCATTTTTTTAAAAAGATTTTATTTCTTTATTTATTTGACAGTGAGAAATCACAAGGAGGCCGAAAGGAGGCAGGCAGAGAGGGAGGGGAAAGCAGGCTCCCCACTGAGCAGAGAGCCTGATGTGGGGCTTGATCCCAAGACCCTGAGATCATGACCTGAGCCGAAGACAGAGGTTTAACCCACTGAGCCATCCAGACACCCTTATGATATTTCACTTATACCTCTCCTTCCAAAGAAAACTGTTAGTCCAAGTTCTTCCCTGTTACAGTGTGAGGGAATTCTAGAATATTCTAGTAACATGTATTTTTGTAGAAATAGCAAATGGGAAAAGTACCAAATGCAAAGAGGATTAACAGTAATAATTTGTTAAAGGACATTACTTCCAATATGCATGAAGAGCATGATTTTGGTGAGATAAAAGGAGATAAAAATATTTTACTGCTTTTCCTTCCTCAAGAAGTGAATTAAGGAATATATGGAAATCTTTATGAAAAATAGAAACAACAAAAATTAAAATAGGGGTTTTTAACTTCATAAGAAATGTGACACAGTAGACCTTGAAAACAAATTTAAAAAGCAGAAGACAAAAACAGCAAAATGGACACCAGATTAGAGAAAGGAGACCATATACAAAATGCAATGAAAAGAGACAGAGATGAAATTTATATGAGAAAAACAAGCAGATTATGAGAGCAGAAAAAAATGATACAACATATGGATAAGCAATACACTGAAGAACAAATGGAAAACAAAGCACATTCAAAGAAATTATAGAAGCAAACATCTATAAATAAATGAAGGGATTAAACATTCATAATTGCAAGAACTAGTAAAAATAATAGATATTGATCTATAGTAACATATACGGGACGATTGTATCACTGAAGAAAGGACTGAAGAAACACTGAAGAAAGGGCCCTATACATTACCCAGAGAAAAAATTATGCACACTATAAAGAAATATATATATATATATATATATATATATATATATATATATATACACACACACATATACATACATATACACACACACACAGTAAATATGAACTCCAGGTTCTACCTCTAATTCAGAAGACATAGAAAAAGTGTCTTCCTGTTTTTAAGTGTAAAGAAATTTCACTGAATGTTGCCTATCTTTATGTCGAAAGAAGAGGAGGGCATCTCACATATGCACAGATTTGGAACTATAATATTATACCACTCCATAAAATTATAATTGAATATATAATTCAACCACACAAAAGATGAATATAGAGAACACATTCAAGAACAAAGAATTCCGTGTCAATGTTCTTGTAGTAAGTATTGATACATTTAAATACATAACTTCAACTTTTGGTAATCATTATTCCAGGAACACATGTAATTATAAAAGTAGCAATTAAAATGTTATATTTTAAATATGTATATATGGATATCAATTGAGTGAAAAATAAAACAAAATAATGAGTTGATAGCGAGAAGGTAGAGGTGGGAGGAAACAAGAGGGCATCCTTTTATCATTCCCAGAGCAGAATACAAGAAAGTAGTGCACATTGACATATTTTTTTTTTGGAGAAAAAGTTTTCAGTGTTGTTCAGTATGCCTCCAAATTTATTTAATGGACTAAATAATTCTACCTTCAGGAATAAATCCTATCACTATAATTGCATGCCTCCAGAGATATAAACTAAATTGTTCATGGAAACATTTTGTAATAGGAAAATTCTGGACTAACCTGCATGAAATGCTGTGAAAGCATTTGGACAACTGAGTAAGATGTGTATCTACTAATGGGTGAAAAATAACCATACAAAATATTTTGGGGAAAAGTTGAAAATGTATGATTATTATCCTATTTATACCAGTAACTTGGTTCATTTCAATAGGAACATTCTAATATAATTATAACACTGGCTACATTTTTAACACTGGCTACATTTTTCAGAATTGTAGCTGGGTATATGACTTGCCATCTAGATTATATTTCCCAGACTTCATTGCAAATAAATTTGGGCAGGTAATGATGTAATCCAATGGAACAAGATTTGCTTCTAAGGCTAGTGGGTAAAATATTCACTGTGAGTCCTGGATTCTGGAGCAATGTCCTATGGAAATAATAATGATTTCTTTAAAAAGCCTGAGGGATATGGGAGGACCATGAGTGAATGACCTCATGAAGCAGAGTTACCCCACAAATCTGGGTGGGTCTTATAACAAATGGATGGTTAAAAAAGAGAGAACTAAACATCTACATCATGTAAACCAAATTATTTTGAGATCTGTTAAAGCAGCTTGCATTTTCTCTAACAAAAACAATTGAAAGTGAAGTTAAATTGCCTATTAAAATACAGTAGGGGGGTTCAGTGGGTTAAAGCATCTGCCTTCAGCACAGGTTATGATCCCAGGGTCCTGGGATCGAGCCCCGAATCGGGCTCTCTGCTCAGCAGGGAGCCTGCTTCCTCTCTCTCTTTACCTGCCTCTCTGCCTACTTGTGATCTTTGTCTGTGAAATAAATAAATAAAATCTTAAAAAAATAATAAAGTAGGTAGGATACTATGAATTAATGTAGAATATAAACCATGTACTTTCATGTATAAAACTATAGAAAATAGAACTATACATAGCAAAAATACTGGAAAAAACAAGGAGGAGCTCACAAAAACACAACTGAAGAAGTACTATTTAACAAAATTCTAGTTTTCAACATATTAGGTAAACGCGGGTAAGTAGAAGACATGTGGAGAAGGAGTTCAGGCCTGGAGAAATGAGTACCTTGTAGACCTAGCCATCCTATAAATTTTGTTTTATAATAATAAATAGACATTATTGCAAAAATGTATCTGCATTTGGCAGCATTGTATACAACAGTGAAACACACAAGACAATCTGTACTCAAAACAACATTTCAGTTGCTTTTCTTGGGCAAAATTCTACAGTTTTTCTCTTCTGCTGAGAAAGTTCTTCCTGATGTTCTGATATTTGGCTTAGTTTAATATGTAAAAATAAATGTAGACAGATTAGATTTCCCAATTTTATTTATGTCTTTTATTGAATAGAACAGATCACAGTAACTTAATCCTCTTACTCCCATTTCAGAATTTCTGGGGAGGGGAGTCTGATCTGCCCAGCTTTGTTAAGCTACACTTCTGTGCTAAGAAATAATCTTCCATAGGTCTCTTGGGTCTCTGCATGTCATGTACATGGAGCCATTGACAACTTTTGTTTTCTTTACAAAGATGTTTGTCTCTTTTTAGGGTAAAAGGCAGAATTTGTTGTTGACCAGAGTGGGAGCGGGGAAAATAATGTCTCCCTCCAGGGGCACAGTTGGGCACGATTGTTAGCAGCTCCCTTATAAAAGATTTCCTGAATTTGGATTTTCCCAGGGGTGACACAAACCTACTACACGTGCAGCATATACCTGAGCCATTATGTATTCCTGTGTGGGACTGAGTGACTAGAAGAACCAAAACAAACATGAAGCTCATGATATCTACTATACTATAGATAATCAAGTCCTTCATCTTTGACTTAAGTGTGTCTTGTATTCTACCAGCATTTTTGAAACTGTGGCAGTCTATCTTGTAAGCTTACAAATAGACTGAAATCTCAGACTCTTCATAGTTCTTGACATCTCATGTTTATTTGGAAGACTGTGTTGGTTAATTCTTGCAGGGGGCAAAGACTATACATACACACAAGCAATGCATCAAATGATCTTTCTATGTACAACTGGAGAAATATATAGACTTAATACTAAAAATATGTATCTGGAAAAGTGATAAAAACATGACCCATGACGATCATTGAGCATTAGGAATTGCCTTTATTGGGCTCCCCCCCTTTATGCTTTATCTTTTTTAATGAACATGTATCCATTTATAACACTGTACCATTTGAGAACATGAAATCACATGACCATTGTTCATTATGAAAGTGATACTAATGGTCACAGTGTTCTTCAGAAATTTTAAACTTTAAAAAGGCTTTTCTTTGATAAATATGTAAATACATTTTAGGAATAACCTATAGCCTCTTAAATATTAGTCACTATCCCAAGCTTAAAAATAACATTTGATGAAATACATTATGAGCATTTTTTATATGTACCATTAGATGACATTACTGCCCTCTTCATATAACTATTGTCTCCTTGTTTCTTTTTTCTGTCTTATATATCTATAAATTTACCCACATTAAAAACACTTATATAAACAATTTATATTCAATAAGCTACCTAATTATTTTAAACTATATCTTTACTCATAGTATACCTCTATTAGGAAAATCAGAACATCATCTGCCATAAACCACTTTTAGATGTTCCTGGGGCAGTAAAGATCCTAATGCCAGTACTGGATATAAATTGTGCAGACCACTAAAATCCAAAATGAGGAGTTAGACTGTATGAACAAGCCAGCAGCCAAGCATGAAAATTTGTCCTACAGGGGCAGGATGCAGTAACACACTGTTCTTATTAAAATGTGAGCTACTCATTAATATTATAGACCATTTATTTTAACTTTGCAGCATGAAAATTAATGTCATGAGCAACTGGTGATTGTGCTGGTGGCACTTTATTTAGGCTTATTTTCAAACTGCTTATATCCTAGTTTTTTTTTTTTTTGTGCCTTTCAGCTAAAAACTAGGAATCCACTTTTTGGTTTATGATAATTTTTTTTTCATATTCAATACATACAGAATTAGGACATTAGTTTTCTAAAATATGAAGAATATAAAAATAAGGACATGTTATAAGAGACTTCCAAAAGTAAATATTTCCTTTTGAAAAGTAGGGGGACGGATATGTTATAAAAATTTTATAACAAGGGACATGAATATTCTCTTTATTTAGTGATTAAATCCTCATTGTACAAATATGAAATCTTAGATACAAAAAATTAAGTAATTTGCCCAAGGTGGAATAGTTAAGAATTAACTGGGTCAAAAATCAAATTAATTAACTTACAACACACACAAAAACAAATTCAAAATGGATTAAAGACTTGAATTAAGAGGGGAAAGCATAAAACTCCTAGAAAAAAACATAAGGGGTAAGCTTCTTGACATTGGTCTTGGCAAGTATTTTTTGGACTTGACACTAAAAACAAAGGCAACATGAGTAAAAACAAGTGGGACTACATCAAGCTAAAAAGCATCTGCTCAGCAAAGGAACCTATTAACAAAATGAATACTGTCTATAAAATAGGAGAAAATATTTGCAAACCACATATCTGATAAGGGATTAATATTCAAAATATACAAAGAATTCATATATTAATAGTAATAGATAATAAAGAAAATTTTATTTTCTATAAAAATAGAACTTTTATAATAATATTACAAAATTATATTATAAAATTTATTTCTATAAAATAAAGAAAAAAATTGTTTTCTTTAAAACAACCCAATTAAATGGGGAGAATGGTAAAGGGAGCAAACTGTCAGTTACAAGATGAGAAGGTTCTGAAGATCTAATGTATAACATGGTGACTATCATTTATAACACTCTAATATAGAATTGAAATTTGCTAAGACAGTAAAACTGTCTCCCAGTTTTGCTCCCACCACATATATCTATATGTGAGAGGAGATAGATACACTAACTAACTTGATGGTGGGAGTTTTTTCACAATATATAAATATGTTAAGTCATCATGCTGTGCACTTTAAATATCTTACAATTTTGCCTCTTAATTAGATCTCAACAAAGCTACAAAAATACCTCCACAAATCCATTATTTCTCTTTATGTAGATATTTTTCACATGCAGATATATTTCACAGCATGTATTGTCATATTTACAGTAACCTTGTGTCTGCTCTTAAAACACATTATCTACTAGGCAAATATTTTCACTTTGTAAAGATGCATTTGTTCATACACATAAAGGAACATTCAGTACAGAAAGTATATACCCTTATTGGGCTCAATTTTGGACTAAAATGAAATATGACATGTTTACTGGATGTAAAGTAAAATGAATTTAGAAACTAGCTTTTCCTATGGAAAAGCTTTTCCTGTATAGGTTCTACTCCATGTAAATACATACACGTACAATACACATAGACATATGTGTATTTCAAACAACATGATTGCTTGAAGGCTTAATACTTGTTCTATGATGTAAATCCATACTAAAAACTTAATGGAAAATATCAGATCATGTATTGCTAATTAGTCATTATAACCTAAAGTAAACAAACTTAATCATATAGTCACAGATGGCTTAATTTTGACTTGTTTCCTATCCTCTTAACCCAGAATTTATCTTATTCAGAAAATACAATGAAATTAAGTATTTCAAATATTCCTGAGAAAAAAATTAATCAATTTTTGAAACACTGAATTCTTTTAAAAGATAATATAAGGATGTCTGTGTGGCTCAGTCAGTTAAGCGTGTGCCTTTGGCTCAGGTCATGATCCCAGGGTCCTGGGATTGAGTCCAACATTGGGCTCCCTGTTGAGCAGGGAGCCTACTTCTCCCTCTCCCTCTGCCTGCCGCTCCCTCTACTTGTGCTTTCTCTCTCTCTCTGTCAAATAAATAAATAAAATCTTTAAAAAATAAAATAAAAGATCATTTAAGTTACATATTAATTTATTTATAAGAGATTATACCTACAGAATTAATGTGTATGGACATTCTGGGTAATGAAATTCATGCAGAAGTTAACTATGTATAATCAAAAGTGAATCTGGCATTCTACAAATATGGTGCAGTTTTAATAAGAAAAAAATGAAGCTAAGAAATGGAAATTGTAGTTAGTCCACTTCTCATTTTTTTAAAGATTTCATTTATTTATTTGACACAGAGAGAGACCATGAGAGAGGGAACAGAAGTAGAGGGAATAGGAGAAGGAGAAGCAGGCTTCCCATGGAGCAGGGAGCCTGATGCGGGGCTCAATCCCAGGACTTTGGGATCATGACCTGAGCTAAAGGCAGATACTTAACAACTGAACCACTCAGCCACCCCACTCCCCAACTTCTCATTCTTATAAATAAAATCATTTCACTATTACTAGCAACTAATACCTAGAACTTAGTAATTGTCATACACAACCTGTTCTATAGGTTGTCCGAAGATTATCTCATTTAATTCTCAGTACAAGCCTAAACAACATATATTATGGCTCTTTCTACCATTTAAGTGGAAGACTAAGTGACAAAATGATTAAGTAGTTGGCTCAAAATCAAACTGATATTGACTATAGGAAGAAATTTCAACCCCCGTATTCTTGCTCTGTGGCCCACACTTTTAAACATCAGGCTACATGATATCTAATCCTAAATATCTTCCCTTTGCATTTAATTAAACACAATGTGTGCACATGGGCACATGCACACAGAGACACATACTTGATACCTTTTTTGGTTTTGTTTGTGTTTCATTTTCTAAAACAAGACCTTTTTGTTTGCAAAAATGTTTCTGAGAAATATCGTATACTTCACACCTAGCTGGATTTATTCCTTTAGTTAACCACCACCTGAATAATGTTATTATTCCATAAAGTATCTTAAGCTTTAGGTAAAATTTAGACAAAATTAAACAAAATCAGATAAACCTTTTAAGTATTCATGGCTTCCAATTTTCTGCCCATCTTCTTTAATAAAAATTACATAGGATTGATTTAGTATATTCTGTTGTGTTAATGTGGATAATGAGTATGGGTGCTTAATTCTTCAAAGAAGTTCTAAAAAACAAAATCGATAAAGACTTGGAGGAAGAATGCTGTAAGGCTTATAAACAGGCAAGTAGAAGTCTTTGAGAAGTCTGAGCGGAAAGAGGTGAGTTAATCTGAACAATTTTCATGCAACGCCAGACTTTGGAGAAAAAACAAATTATTAAAACTGAGCTTCAGAGTTATGATTCCCCCTATTCTACCACTTTCAGAAAGTCAATAATAAAGATTTATATGATTCTTCACGCTGCTCATAAATTATATTTATATTTCTTTAGCAGATAACACATGTTGTGATTGGTCACAAGGGAGCTCAACTTTACTGAGGCACAATAATGATGATTTAAAGAGAATCAAGCAACATCCAAGCTATCAACTAATGAGATGTAAGAGAGTTCTGAATTTAAAACTAATAGGCTGTCACCTAGCAGTAGGCTTGTATCAAAAATATGGGGAATTGAAAGTTATGTGAAAAGATACTACATGTCATGAAGAGAATCCCACTTCCTCACACAGTTCTTTTCAGTATATAGTTGGGGACATCATCGTTTACTTCAGGTTGCGCATTTTTCTGTGGAACATTTATGCAGGTACACACGAAAGGTCTTGGGGATAGCTTGAGTTATGGTCAGAACAACTTATTTTATAGCTCAAAAGCAGCAGCCTGGTTTTCACTTTATGAAATAATATAGTTGCTGCCACCCCTAATAAACCTGAAAGTTACACAGGGATTTTGTGGACCTGATGTCCAAGGACAGGGAAAACAGATCACCCTGAAAAATGCTGTACTATATAAGATAGAGATACAGGGATTTCTGTAGAAAATATAATTTTCTGACAAGGTCATCTCATCTCAGCAAGACATGAATCAGGTGTTAATTCTGTACTTAGACACTCCATTACTAATGATTAAAAAGATATTGTTTATATCACAACTGATTGTACCAGTAATTGATTTACATGAAATTAGATAAGGGCTTTAAAACAGCTGCTCCAAGCTGAAAACAACATTGGGTTTTAATAGTTGAACTCAAAAACTATTTTCAGAACATAGAATATAATCTTTATATTGCAAAGATGGTTAATGTTTTTTAAAAACCATTTTGTTTTAAACCCAGTTCTATACGTTATGACACATATATGTGCACACAATCATTTGTGCAGGGTTGAATTTTGTCATTGTGTTTTCTTAATGAGAAAAAAAACAACAACCTAAGAATTCCAATTTATGGGTATATATATTAGATACATGGCAAGATGAAAATCTATTAAATTTGGCCAAATGACTATTATGACAATGACCATTGATCAAGAAACATTGTGTTTGGGGGGAGGAGCAAGATGGCAGAGGGGTAGGAAAGTTAAATATCATCAGGTCCCAGGAGTTCAGCTAGATAGTTATCAAACCATTCTGAACAGCTACAAACTCAACAGGAGAGAGAAGAGAGCAGCAATTCTAGGAACAGAAAATCCACCATTTTCCAGAAGGTAGGATATGCGGAGAAGTGAATCCGAGGCAACATTTGGGAAGATAGACCCTGGGGGGAGGGGCCAGTTTCTGGCAAGTGATACAACAGCAGAGTACAAAATTGGAACTTTTAGAAGTCTACTCCACTGAGGGACATAGCTCTAGAGGCTAAGTGGAAAGGTGGAGCCCTCGCAAGGACACTGTGGTCTCAGGACCCATAAGGTCACAAAAAGACAGGGGATGTGTGAGTGTGGCAGAGCTCCCAGGGATTGGAGCAGCAAAGCAGCCTGCAGAGACGGAGTTGAAGAGAGGGCACTCAGCTCAGGGTTACTTTAAATCATGATCCAAGGAACACTCAGGCCATTGCTCTTTGGGCAGGGACCCAACAAGCAGCAAGTCCAGGGAGACTCACCTTCCTCCTCTGGGAAGAGCGGTGTGGGAGCATGCTTCAGGAATCTGCTTGGTTTGGAAACTCCAAACAGGGCCATGTGCCAGAGATAGAAATGCTCGGTCACAGACTAGGTGAGCTCAGAGTGTGGGCAGAGACCAGGGAGACAGGAGGGATTGAGAGCTTTTCTCTGAGGGCACATTGAGGAGCGGAGTCCTGAGTTCTTGACTCCTACTGTCCAGAGACTGGGAGGTTGCCATTTTCATTCCCATCCTCCAAAGTTTTATGGAAAGGGTTCAGGGAACAAAAGCACCTGATTGCTTAGCCTGGACCATGGCAAGGGCAGTGCAATTCCACCTCAGGCAAAGACATTTGAGAATCACTGCAACAGGCCCTTCCCCAGAAATCAGCAAGAACATCCAGCCAAGACCAAGTTCACTGATCAATGAGAACTGTGGAACTCCAGAGTGAGGAGAAAGCAACATATAGAATTCATGGCTTTTTTTCCAATAATTCTTTAGTCTTTCAAAGTTAAAATTTTTTAATTTTATTTTTTATTTTTCTATTTTTTAGGTTGTTCCTCTTTCCTATTTAAACATTTTTAAACTATTTTATCTTATCAATCCCTTTAAAAAATATTTTTAAATTTTCATTGGTATAGTCATATTTTATCTCTTCATTGTATTTAACCTTATTTTTTGTATACATATAAGTTTTTCATTCTTTAAAATTTTGGGATACAGTTTCTTCTAGTAGATCAAAACACACCCTAAATTTAGCACATGGCTTTCTTCTAGTCTTCAGCCTGATCACATTGTTTCCTCTCTCTTTTCAACCAACTTCTTATCAATTCTTTTTCTAGAATCTTTTTAAATTTTCATCTTTACAGTCATATTCCATCCCTTCATCATGCTTATCCTAATTTTTGTATGTATATATATATATATATATATATAAGCTTTTCTTTCTTTAAATTTCTGGGAGGCAGTTTCTTCTAAAGACCAAAATACATCCAAAATCAAGTGTGTGGCTCTGTTCTCTTCACCAGTCTAATATATACCTAGTATATATTAGACTGGTGAATATATATGTTCACACACACACACACACAAACACACACACACACATTTATTTCGGGTTTTTTTCCTCCTTAATTCACCCTGGTGTTTCAGGTCTTTTCTGATTTGGTTAGTGTATATTTTTCTGGGGTTGTTGCTACTCTTTTAGTATTTTGTTCTCTCATTCATCTATTCTTATCTGGATAAAATGACAAGGTGGAAAAACTCACCTCAAAAAAAAAAAAAAAAAAAGAACAAGAGACAGTACCAATGGCTAGGGACCCAATCAATACAGACATTATTAAGATGTCAGA
Organism: Lontra canadensis; assembly: GCF_010015895.1. Taxonomy (NCBI): domain Eukaryota; kingdom Metazoa; phylum Chordata; class Mammalia; order Carnivora; family Mustelidae; genus Lontra; species Lontra canadensis. The sequence goes on along the minus strand of NW_022631021.1, from coordinate 11,318,691 downwards.
ACTAGAGTTCAGAATGACGATAATCAAGGTGCTAGCTGGGCATGAAAAAAACATGGAAGATACTACAGAATCCCTTTATGGAGAAATAAAGTCCCTTTCTGGAGAAATAAAAGAACTAAAATCTAAACAAACTGAAATCAAAAAAGCTATTAATTACACGCAATAAAAAAATGGAAGCTCATACTGCTAGGATAAATGAGGCAGAAGAGAGAATTGGTGATATAGAAGACCAAATGATGAAGAATAAAGAAGCTGAGCAAAAGACCGATAACTACTGGACCACGAAGGGAGAATTTGAGAGATAAGTGATACGATAGGATGAAACAATATTAGAATAATTGGGATTTCAGAAGAAGAAAGAAAGGGGAAAAGGCATATTGGAGCAAATTACAGCAGAGAATTTCCTTAATTTGGTGAAGGGAACAAGCATCAAAATCCAGGAGGCACAGAGAACCTCCCTCAACATCAATTAAAAATAGGTCCACACCCCATCATCTAAGACTAAAACTTACAAGTCTTAGGGACAAAGAGAAAATCCTGAAAGCAGCTCAGGACAAGAGGTCTGTAACATACAATGGTAAAAATATTAGATTGGCAGCAGACCTATCCACAGAGACCTGGCAGGCCAGAAAGAACTGGCATGATATATATAGAGCAATAAAATGTGAAATATATGCAGCCAATTATACTATATCCAGCTAGGTTGTCATTGAAAATAGAAGGAGGGATAAAAACCTTCCAAGACAAACAAAAACTAAAAGAATTTGCAAACACCAAACCAGCCTTATAGGAAATATTGAAATGGATCCTCTAAGCAAAGAAAGAGCATAAAAGTAACAGATCAGAAAAGAACAGAGACAAAATACAGTAATAGTCACCTATAGGCAATACAATGGCACTAGTTTCATATCTCTCAATAGTTACCCTAAATGTAAATGGGCTAAATGCACCAATCAAAAGACACAGGGTATCAGAATGGATAAAAAAACAAGACCCATCGATATGCTGTCTACAAGAAACTCATTTTAGATCCGAAGACACCTCCAGATTTAAATTGAGGGGGTGGAAAACAATTTACTATACTAATGGACATCAAAAGAAAGCTGGGGTGGCAATCTTTATATCAGATGAATTAGATTTTAAGCCAAATACTATAATAAGAGATGAGGAAGAACACTATATCATACTTAAAGGGTCTGTCCAACAAGAAGAGCTATCAATTTTAAATATCTATGCTCCTAACATGGGAGCAGCCAATTATATAAACCAATTAATAACAAAATCAAAGAAACACATTGACAATAATATTTAATAACCCCCTCACTGAAATGGACAGATCAGCTAAGCAAAAGATCAACAAGGAAATAAAGGCCTTAAATGACACACTGGACCAGATGGACATCCCAGATATATTCAGAACATTCCATCCCAAAGCAACAGAATACACATTCTTCTCTAGTGCACATGTAACATTCCCAGAATAGATCATATCCTGGCTCACAAATCAGGTCTCAACCAGTTCCCTGCATATTTCAGACCACAATACTTTGAAAATCAAACTCACAAAAGGAAAGTTGGAAAGAACTCAAATATATGGAGGCTAAAGAGCATCCTACTAAAGAATGAATGGTCAACCAGGAAATTAAAGAAGAACTGAAAAAATTCATGGAAACTAATGAAAATCAAAACACAACTGTTCAAAATCTTTGGGACACATCAAAGGTGGTCCTGAAAGTATATAGTGATACAAGCCTTTCTCAAGGAACAAGAAAGGTCTCAAGTATACATCCTAACCCTACACCTAATGGAGCTGGAGAAAGAACAAAAAAGAAAGCCTAAACTCAGCAGGAGAAGAGAAATAATAAAGATCAGAGCAAAATCAATGAAATAGAAACCAAAAGAAACAAAGAACAGATCCACAAAACTAGGAGCTGGTTCTTTGAAAAAATTAATAAGATTAATAAACCCTTGGCCAGACTTATCAAAAAGAAAAGAGAAAGGACCCAAATAAATAAAATCATGAATGAAAGAGAAGAGCTCACAACCAACACCAAAGAAATATAAACAATTATAAGAACATATTATGTGCAACTATACGCCAGCAAATTTGACAATCTGGAAGAAAAGGATGCATTCCTAGAGACCTATAAACTACCAAAACTGAGCCTGGAAGAAATAGAAAACCTGAACAGACCCATAACTAGTTAAGGAGAATGAAGCAGTCATCAAAAATCTCCCAACAAACAAGAGCCCAGGGCCAGACAGCTTCCCAGGGGGAATTCTACCACACATTTAAAGAAGAATTAATACCTATTCTCCTAAACTGTTCCAAAAAAATAGAAATGGAAGGAAAACTTCCAAGCTCATTTTATGAGGCCAGCATGACCTTAATCTCAAAACCAGACAAAGACCCCATCAAAAAGGAGAATTACAGACCAATATCCTTAATGAACACGGATGCAAAAATTCTCACCAAAATACTAGCCAATAGGAACCAACAGTACATTAAAAGGATTATTAACCACGACCAAGAATTTATTCCTGGGTTGCAAGGTTGATTTATTCCTGGGCTGTAAGGTTGATTCAACATCCACACATCAACCAATGTGATACAATACATTAATAAAAGAAAGAAGAAGAATCATATGATATTATCAATAGATGCTGAGAAAGCATATGACAAAGTACAGCATCCTTTTTTGATCAAAACTCTTCACAGTGTAGGCATAAAGGGTACATACCGCAATATCATCAAAGCTATCTACGAAAAACCCACAGCAACTATCATTCTCAATGGAGAAAAACTGAGAGCTTTTACCCTAAGGTGAGGAACATGGAAGGGATGTCCACCATCACCACCGCTATTTAACCTAGTACCAGAAGTCATAGTCTCAGAAATCAGAAAACAAAAGGAAGTAAAAGGCTTCCAAATCATCAAAGAAGTCAAACCCTTACTCTTTGCAGATAATATGATACTTTATATGGAAACCCCATAAGACTCCACTCCAAAACTGCAAGAACTCATATGAGAATTCAGTAAAGTGTCAGGATATAAAATCAATGCACAGAAATCAGTTGCATTTCTGCATAGCAACAGCAAGATAGACGATAGGGAGTTGATCCCATTTACAACTGCATTGAAAACTGTAAGATACCTAGGAATAAACCTAACCAAAGAGGCAAAGAATCTGTACTTAGAAAACTATAAAGTACTCATGAAAGAAATTGAGAAAGACACAAAGAAATGGAAAAATGTTCCATGCTCATGGATTGGAAGAACAAATTTTGTGAAAATGTCTGTGCTACCTAAAGCAATCTACACATTTAATGCAATCCTTATCAAAATACCATCTTTTTTTTTTTCAAAGAAATGGAACAAGTAATCCTAAAATTTATATGGAACCAGAAAAGACCCTGAATAGCCAGAGGAATGTTGAAAAAGAAAACCAAAGTTGGCAGCATCACAATTCCAGACTTCAAAGTCTATTACAAAGCTATAATCGTCAAGACAGTATGGTAGAGGCACAAAAATGGACACATAGATCAATGGAACAGAGTAGAGAGCCCAGAAATTGACCCTCAAGTCTATGGTCAACTAATCTTCCACAAAGCAGGAAAGAATGTCCGATGGAAAAAGGATAGTCTCTTCAACAAATGGTGTTGGGGAAATTGGACAGCCACATGCAGAAGAATGAAACTGGACCATTTCCATACACCACACACAAAAATAGATTCTAAATGGATTAAAGACCTCAATATGAGATAGGAATCCATCAAAATCTTTGAGGAGAACACAGGCAGCACCTCTTTGACCTCAGCCACAGAAACTTCTTCCTAGAAACATCACCAAAGGCAAGGAAAGTGAGGGCAAAAATTCACTATTGGGATTTCATCAAGATCAAAAGCTTTTGCACAGCTAAGGAAACAGTCAACAAAACCAAAAGACAACCGACAGAATGGGAGAAGATGTTTGTAAATGACATATCAGATAAAGGCTAGTGTCCAAAATCTATAAGGACCCTATCAAACGCAACACCCAAAGAACAAATAATCCAATCTAGAAATGGGCAGAAGACATGAACAGACATTTCTGCAAAGAAGATATCCAGATGGCCAAAAGACACATGAAAAAGTGTTCCATATCACTCAGCATCAGGGAAATACAAATCAAAACCACAATGAGATTGCATCTCACACCAGTCAGAATGACTAAAATTAACCAGTCAGGAAACAACAGATGCTGGCGAGGATATAGAGAAAGGGGAACCCTCCTATACTGTTGGTGAGAATGCAAGTTGGTATAGCCACTCTGGAAAACAGTATGGAAGTTCCTCAAAAAGCTGAAAATAGAGATACCCTATGACCCTGTAATTGCACTACTGGGTATTTACCCTAAGGACACAAATAGTGATCCGTAGAGGTACGTGCACTCAAATGTTTATAGCAGCAATGTACACAATAGCCAAACTATGAAGATAGCATGGATGTCCATCACAGATGAATGGATAAAGAAAAAGTGGTGTATATTTACAATGGAATACTATGAAGCTATCAAAAAAAACTGAAATCTTGCTATTTGCAATGATGTGGATGGAACTAGAGGGTATTATGCTAAGCGAAATAAGTCAATCAGAGAAAGTCAATTATCATATGATCCCTCTGATATGAGGAATTTGAGAGGCAGGGCAAGGGTTCATGGAGGGTGGGGGGGAATGAAACAATATGGGATCAGGAGGGAGACTAACCATAAGAGACTCTTAATCTCACAAAACAAACTGAGGGTTGCTGGGGGTTTGGGGGTTTGGGATAGGTTGGCTGTGTTATGGACATTGGGAGGGTATGTGCTATGGTGAGTTCTGTGAAATGTGTAAGACTGATGATTCACAGGCCTGTATCCCTGGGTCAAATAATACATTATATGTTAATTAAAAAAAAAAGAGAGAGAGAGAAACATTGTGTTGGAATAGGCCTAAGAGTTTCTGAAAATATAAAGAACATCAGCTCATAGGATAAATAAATAAAAAAAAAAATTCATCCAAAGTATAAAATATATCAAGGGAGATATTCAGGCACACGTGCATGGTTTAATATACAAAACAGTATAAGAATAACAAATGAATTAGGAGAAGAGAAACTGGACTTTTCTGTATCTGAGGTTATGGGTCAGGTCAGGGAGGGAATTATCATAGGAGTCTTATGCAGTTGCTTAAAGAAATTATGTTTTATACTCTCAGTTTGGAATACAGTGCCTAAATCATGATAGGTTCTTAATGGTCCCTGTGCAAATGGATAAGTAAAACAAGTTCTTTTTTTTTTTAAAGTAAAACAAAATTTTAAAAAGATTTATTTATTTATTTTAGGGGGTGGGGCAGAGAAAGAGGGGGAGAAATCTTCAAGCAGACGCTCCACTGTGCACAGATCCCCACAATGTGGGGCTCAATCCTAGGACCTTGGTATCATGACCTGAGCCTAAATCAAGAGCCAGAGGTTTAATCAATGGAGCCAACCAGGCATCCCTTATGTAAAACAAGTTTGTTGTTTTTTTTTTAAAGATTTTATTTGACAGACAGAGATCACAATTAGGCAGTGAGGCAGGCAGAGAGAGTGGGGGGTGGGGGGTAGCAGGCTCCCTGCTGAGCAGAGAGCTCAAAACAGGGCTTGATCCCAGGACCCTGAGATCATGACCTGAGCCAAAGGCAGAATCTTAACCCACTGAGCCACCAGGTGCCCCAAGTAAAACAAGTTTTAAAGGATGAGTTCAACCTCGCTAGCCCAGTGAAAATGTAAATTTTATTCTGAATATGCTATCCCAAGCCTGGAACCAGTCCTGTGTGAGCATGAATACAAGAAACATTCTTAATTTGGCTCACCTAGAGTTGACATGGAAACACTAGCATATGAGGCATACAGATTAGGTGGAACATACATCATAGAGAGCCTTGAAGAAGGGGATTGGAAATAGGATTAATCTATTCCAGAAAGGAAGCTCCAGTAGCAAGGAGAGAATGATTTGATAGTGGAGATGACAAAGAGAAAGGAGGTTGGCAAGGACTGAGGGATTGGGAAGTTATGGGAATTTCACACTGAGCAACAAATTAGGATCCTGCACAGCAAGGAGAGATAAAGGCCAGAACTAAGACAATTTTAAAAGTGGGGAGAGGTGGTTACAGAAGTACAGATTCATGAATTAATATACTGTAAACAGTGACTGACCCCAGTGAAATTTCTGAATCTTGTGTATAATTATCAGAAAATAACACCAACCACCTAAGAATTCTTATACCAAAATTCAGTTCAAACATAACATCTCTTTCATTACTAGGGCCATTAGAGTCATTACATTAATTTTGTGAATAAGCACTTGATGCATCTCTCTTGCAGTTTGTTTCAAAGAATGGAAATGCTTAGGTATTTTGATATAAATGCCCTGGAAGAGCAGTGGAAAGGCTGTAAAATGAAACAGAAGGTAACCATGTAACAACAGAGCGGAATTCTCCAAGGTGATGGAGTGAAGCACAGCTTGTTTCAAAGGATCAAATTCATAAAGCCACACATCAAAACAACTGTAAGAACAAGGCATTCTGAAAACACCCCCAACACCACTGACACGCTCAAAATATTCATAAACCCAACCGCACAAGGTTCAAGCACCCACATGTCCCTATCCATCTTTTGAAGTGTAAAACAGCCAAGGAAAATGCATTCTTTAATTAAGTGCACCTAATATGACTTTGTAAAGTAACTTTATGTCCTAAAATGTCAGGATTATGGGCAATAAATATAAAATCAAAGCAGTAAATATTCCTGCAAACATACTAAAACATTGAACAGCATTCCCTTTTGGGTTTCAGAATAAGCTTTTCAAAATTGTAGCAGGGAAAAAAAAAACAAAACAAAAAAACTGGCTTTGAACTTCCTCCTGCTCCAAGTCCAACTTAAACTGGTCTGGACTGGAACAATGGTCACCTGTAGTCTCTGCGTGGAATGTGATGGCTTTCAAAATTCTTTTCATGATGCTGTCAGCATGAAAACTCACAATCGTGTCCCAAGCTTGATCTTTTAATGGCTTTATTTTTGAGCAGAGTTTTGAATGAAAGAATTACTATTCATTTGTTCAAAAGGAGAAAATTTCCTTTATATGTTTGTAAAAGTATAGGTGTTAATTATTCAATAACACAGATTCCTAAAGCCATCCAGTCCAGCAGCTTGGCAGCAGGAACCTTGCAGAGTACAGGGAAATTAGAAAAAAAGAAATAGGAACCTGTCATTCTTGTGTACATGTTTATTGAAGGACGAGACTTGCTCATGGTTGTAGGTGGAATGAACAAGCCTGCAAAACTGGAGCCCCATGAAATTGCTCTGTGATTCTGGGACCTATGCACTAGCTACTTAATATTTGTGTTAAATAATGTCTTCTGTGAAACTTTTTCTTATGCTATGAATGGCTTTCCTGTACTTCTTATTGCAGAATTCCTGGAAGAGGACTATCCCACTTTGGCAAGACTCCATGAAACTAATAACCTTGGGAAAATGTGCATAAAAATGCATTACTGCTTGAATAAAAAATTACATTACTTCCGACATTATATTCCAATACATAAGGTTCTCTATTTTCTTTATTTTTCAAGGACTCACAAAGCCATATATTTCCAGAGACCTAATTGTGTTCATTTATTGTGGATTTCTTAATAGCAAGCTAAGTCTCTTGGTATTTTAAAATATTAATTTGAAAAAGTAGATCCCAGGGTTGCTTGTCACTCTAAGAGGACAAGTTGGTATTATTTCGGCAAAACAGTCTGAGGTGATAGGGTCTGCATGAGAAGGGTGGTTAAAAAAAATAGAAATACTTAGACTCTAGAAATGCTTTAATAATCAATAAGAACTGATCAATTACTGCATGTGGTGGGGGGAGGAAAAGATAATCTCAAAATTTTAAGCTTGAAGAACTGATTGATCATATTAATAAGAAAAAAGATAAAAGCTAGTTTGGGGGGATAGATCAGGTTTATTGTCATATTTACAGAATCTAGGTTACAAACTCAGATCAGGAATAACCGGGCTGGGGGTACTTGGCTGGCTCAGTCAGAAGAGCATGTGAGGTCTCATCTCAGGGTCATGAGTTTGAGCCTATCATGGGTTGTAGAGGTTAGTAATCCTTGGCCCCCTGCCCCCCCCACCCAAAACAAACAAACAAACAAAAAAACAAACAAAGGAAGAACCAGGATGAATTACTTTTTGACCAAGTCAGGCCTTTAATGTAGAGACCAGGATGTAATGGACTTCATTGTCAACAAACAGAGAAGATTTAAAATCCTTATCCTGCAATTGACTGATGCATGTTTTGGGGAAAGTCATTTGACTCATTTGAGATTTGTTTTCATGATCTATAAAATAGGTTAAAAAAGTTTACCCCAGTTGTTGGGGAAATAAAATTAAATTATAGATAAAGTGCTTCAACCTTTTTAGCACTTGAACATGTTCTTCTAATATCCCTTCCCCTCCCCTTACTCTGTAGCTGTGCCAAGGTGTGGATGACCGAAACAAACTGTAGCTTGAGAAATACAGAGCTCTTTCTGTTTACTTCAAAAAGAGTATATCAAATCGAAGTGCATGCCCTTTCAACTATGCTATGAGGCTTTTCTCAAAATTCCATCATGTGATTGCTATGGGTGTTTACACTTAGGTTTGAAGTTGAGTGAGGCCAGAAATTGCAGCTGAATACTGATTTATTGGGTTGTACTAGGAGAGTCAGCATCTCAAAAGATCTGGAGAAAGGATTATAATATATATTTAACTTCATCCCAATGGGGATATTCCTCAAAATTATTTCTTATTTATCTTTCATTTTTTTTTGATGTAAGTGGAATATGTATATGTAGCTCTTATATATATAGACACATATATATATATATATATATATATATATATGCATGCTCAGGCACTCATATGAAATGACATTGCTCTGAGCTATTTTGCCTCTTACTAGTCAGTCCTGTTATAACACTTGTTTTGTAAATACGAATTTATTCCAGTGTAATTGACGTATTAGGGAACAATTTGAGCATAACGTGAATTTCATGTTTGCCACGCACGAATTCATCCTTGAGAACACAAGGTGAATGCAGAAAACTGCACTCAACTGAGCAAAGGCATGTAAGGAATCCACAGTGCAAACATAAACACAGACCTCAAACGTCTCCCTCAGTTCATCATGTGTGTTAGGAGCTACATCTGAACATATCTGCAGTTAAAACCTTCCATCTGATTTCCAATAACTCTCCTTCCACCAGTTCACAATAATTCACAAGCTGAACCCTTCCAATGTTTGCTTCCAAAAGAAAACCTAAGGCCCGGGGCACCTGGGTGGCTCAGTGGGTTAAAGCTTCTGCCTTCGACTCAGGTCATGATCCCAGGGTCCTGAGATTGAGCCCCAAGTCGGGCTCTCTGCTCCGCGGGGAGCCTGCTTCCTCCCCTCTCTCTCTGCCTGCCTCTCTGCCTACTTGTGATCTCTCTCTCTGTGTCAAATAAATAAAATCTTAAAAAAAAAAAAAGAAATCTTAAGGCCTTTTTCAAGGTAAAGTTGTATTTAATGTAATTTAAAAATATTTATTAATTATTTACATGTATATTATGGCTACTTTATTAGTTTCCTGTCTTTTTAAAATGTGTTCCTAAAAAATAAAATAAAATAAAATATGTTCCTAATTGTTGTTGGGTATTGTGCCCTTTACACGTCTTTCACATAAGGTTTGCGGGTTTTATTGCATGATTTTACTTCGTGTGGTACTTTTTTTTAGGAATGCATACGCCACAAAGCAGAACTGACTCTGTCCATGAACTTTACCATGTAACATGAATGTCTGCAATACTGTTTTTATTTCTGTAAAAAGGGGAAAATAGTGGCATCAATCTCATAGGGCTGTTGAAGAACTAAAGAAAATAATGTGCATTGAACATTTTTAGCACACACCATGGGGTTTCATAGTACTTAATGCATGTTACATATCGTGGCAGGCAGAATAGCAGCCCCCAATTTCTGGAATTTGCAAATACGTGGGAAAATGGACTGTGCAAATCTTATTAAGATCTTGGACTTTAAACTGGGATATGATCCTGCATTATTCAGGTGGGCCCCATGTAACCACAGGAAGTCTGTAAAAGTAGAGAACTTTCTTAGGTTGGAGTCAAGAAGGTGCAATGGATTTGAAGAGATTCAAGAGAAGGACTTGGCACATGTTGGGTGATTTGGGAGTGGAGGGAGGAACGAGAAGTGGGAAAGCAGGAGGCTTTGAAGAGAGGCTCTAGACTAACATCCAGCGAGGAAAAGGAAAGCTCAGCTGTGTAACCACAAGTAATTGGATTCTGCTGATAACCTGAATGATGTTAGAAGCAGATTCTTCCCAGACAGCTGACCCTTGATTTTGGTCTTGTGAAACCTGGAGCAAAAAACCAAACAACACTTCCCATCTGACCTATAGAGCTGCAGGATAATAATTTGTGATAAGTACTAAATTTGTGGTAATTATTATGGCAACAAAAGAAAAGTTATGCAGATATCATTTATACCTTTCATTACAAGAGAAATTATATCAAGTAAGAAAGAATACTACTTTAAGCCAAACTATATTTACAAAGTGGAAACTTTTCTGGGCTCAGCCCTTTTAAACTTTGGCTACGGATGAGGCATATGAACTAGATATCTTATAAAAACAATCATGTTAAAATAGTTCATCAAAAAATAATCTTTCTGGACATAAAAATTTTTCCCTATATAAGAGGTTCCTTTAAACCTACATTCAAACCTAAATGTAGTCATGTTTTAAGTTTTTAAATTTAACAATTCAATCATCAGTTATTACCTTGAGGAGAAGCATGAAAGGAACGGAGGAAAATCTCTAGAGAAATAAGCCTTGGAAAGAAGGGAAAGGCAACACAGGCAAACTTCATTTGCTCCCAGAATTAGTTTTAGGCCAGTCTCTCTCCCTCTCTCCCTCCCTCCTTTCCTTTCTTCCTCTTTCTTTCTAAGGATTTATTTATGAGAGAGAGAGAGAGAACATGCATGAGTGCAAGGAGGGGGAGGGGAAGAGGGAGAGAAACAGACTCCCCACTGAGTCAGAGCCTGAGGGGCTGGATCCCAAGACCCTGAGATCAGGTCCCAAGCTGAAATCAAGAGTCAGACCCTTACCCAACTGACCCAGCAAGGTGCTCCCAGGCCAGTATTTCTTAATGCTTCACTAGAGTTTTCACATGTGTAAGTAAATCCTGAATCTTGTCATTGGAAGGACAATAAAAAAGAGTAAGCCTATATAATAGTGCCTTTTGTTGTTGTAACAAATTACTATACAATTAGTATCTTAAAACAACAGAAATTTACTCTTACAGTTCTGGAGGTCTGAAGTTTGGAATAGGTCTCACTGGGGTTAAGTCAGTGTGTCAGCAGAGCACAGGGTTCCTTCTGGAGGCTCCAGGGGAGAATCTGTATCTTCACCTTTTCTAGATTCCAGAGGCCACCAGTGTTCCTTGCTCCTAGCTCTTTCCTCCATCTTCAAAACTAGCAGTATGACATTTTCAAATCTCTCTCTGACCCTTGTCATCACACCCTATTCCTACTCTACCCCTTCCTGCTTCCTTCTTATAAGGATCTTTGTGATTACACCGGGCCCACCTGGAAAATCCAGGAGACTCTTTCCTCCTCAAGATCCTTAATTATATTAGCTAAGTCCCCTTTGCCCTATAAGGTAGTATATTCAGAAACTCTGGGATTAGGATATGGACATCTTCCAAAAGCCATTATTCTGCTTACCACAGCCTGAAACAAATATATTTCTTATAAAATACACGGATCTCTAACATAATGATAATAACAAATAGTTTGCAAATTACTAAACAGTTACATCCCTGTTTCTCTTCTTAAATCATGTTTCCTTACAGACTCTCATTTCCTGGATTTTTTTTTTTACTTAATGCGTAAATGATAGAACTTTTCTTGTAAGGCAAATAGGCTGGAAGAGAAAAATAGCTTCCAGAAGAAGACCATATAGTTGAAGGGGGAAAAAACAGAACACAATATATTTCTGGGTTCCTCCAATATAATGCTGGTTGTACCACAAACTATACACACACACACACACACACACACACCCCTTTATCTTTATTTTCATCAATCAATTTATCAATCTATTTACATAACTAATTTTCAAAATAATTTTGGGTGTTTCCCTTGGCATCCTACTCAAGTGTCTAAATGTATAAAGATTTGTTTATTTATTTTTTTACAACAGCCTAAATAAAGTATGGTGAGCTTATTCCATATTGTTAAGCACATTTTAGAGATCTAAAACCAGGTAGCATTCCATAAACTAACACAAATATAAAAAACTATCCTTATATTCTCTAAGCCAAATATTCCAATTTATACATTCATTCTACAATTACTTATAGTCTACAAAGTGCCAGGTGGTATTCTAGGCATTCCTGATTCAGTAGTACCACAGACAATAACAAGAGCAATAAGAAAAACCAGACACAAACATCTATCCTTACAGAGCTTACATTCCAGTAGGTAGCAAGAGAATGTATGGATGAATGGATGAATGAATCTTAAATAAGTAAAATGTATCAGATAACTAGAAGTGCTAATGGAGAGAGGGGAAAGGCAGGGATGGGGAACTGGGAACAGGTGGCATCCAGGAAAAACTTCAATTTTATATAGGATAGTCATAGAAGGAGTTGCTGAGAAGGTAACATCTAAGCAAAGAAAAAGGAAGTGAGGGATCAAATCTTGATCTAAATCTCTGGATAAAAGAGCCCTAGAAGAAGGAAGTGGAAAGTCACAGGACAAGCAGTGAGACTTACTCTTTGAGACTTACTCTTATTCTATCTTTCAATCAATATTGACTGATGACCTCAAATGAGTCAGCATAATAGACAGTAGGAATATATCAGTGAACAAAAAGATTTCTTTTTCTTCGGGGAGTTTAAATTCCAAGGGGAAATGCCACTTCTTTTCAAATTAATTCATTCTACTCTACCCATCGTCTTTATGAAAATGAGGGAAAATTTTACACCCTCCTTATAAAATTACCCTATTTATGAAACAAGAATAACTTGCTTACCTCAACTGAGTACTTTACAGATTTTGTTGCTTACAAATATAGAGTACTAAAAATGATTCTTATCGTAATATGTTTGGCTGGCACAATAATCATGTGAAAATCTGGTTTCAGTTTTCTTATTGTTAGTTTGAATTTTGGTTCCATTGTAACTAGGCCTTACATGTGTAGGGCTCCTCAGTTGGAATCAGATGACATTCAGAACAAAACCGATTTTATGAAGATGATTTCCTAGAGTTTAACACCCAGTAAATGCAGGAAGTTTATTCAAACGTTACACAGTTTCCACAGTAACGTATGTTGCACAAATAAATCATGGATTTAGGGAGAAGCTAAAGCGTTGTCAACTGGACTGTAAATGTTTCAACATAATAAACAGTATAGTGGAATAGAAACAGTTCCACAGTTGAAGGTTTCAGTTTGTGATGGAGGTGTAAAAACGATCTGCTTTAGGTAGGAAAGAAAATAGAGCACTGTGTTCAATTTTAACAATGGAGATGGTTTAAAAGAAATAGTATCTATTAGGATTGTCAGTGTGACAATGGTTGGACTTATATAATAAAGTCAAAATATATTCTGATGAGAAAGGCGATAAATCTGACAATTTCACAAATCAGAATCCTAGGCAGCACAGATGAGAAAGTATAATAGAATGTTTGCTAAGCTGATGCATAGTTAATTTTTCATAGCCCAAGGCAACAGAGTATGAGAAATGGACAGGAGTGTTAGCAGGTTTGAGAAAAGAAAGAGGCAGAGGAGGATAAAGTGAATAAAAAGAGAAAAAAGGCAACATTCTATTACATATAAAATATTATTTTCAGTTTGGAAAGCCAAACTGAAACTTATAATTCTACATGTATTCAAAACTATCATTCTGAACAATATAGAGCTAAATTTAAATACTGTTATGCTTTACTTAAATATACAGTATCTCTTAACAGAAAACTAAATTTTCTCATAGCTAGGAAGGGAAACAGTTTTTCCCAAAATAATTCTAGGAAATAAGGTCGTTTCAAAAGCATTAGCTGTTCTTTTTGACCCAAGTATTAGAGTCAGGTTTTTCTCTGGCCTTTTATGTCAATTGTAATTACTATTATTTTAAGGTCTGGTTCTATTTTAAGCAAATTTAAAAAGCTATGTGTTTTTTATTTTATTTTTTTTTTTAGAAAATGAAAAAAATGGAGAAAGAGATTCCCCATTTTCCCTTCAGTAAGTGACAGCATTATTCTTCTAGTGCCATACAGGATTTCTGAATTGCTATTAAAGAGACAAAAATCTCAATTTTAGGTTGAAAATAACATCTTTCAAATTGTGAATACTCTGAGTTAGTGTCTCTGTAGTGGCTACTCTTTATATTAAAATTTGGAAATGGTAAAATGTAATGAATCGGCTCCATAGTTGGAGATTTCAGAGGAGAAATCTCTCCTCCTAAGAAATCAAGGAATTGACTCAAGAAAATCTGATCAGGCCTTGGCAGAGGGGACAGCGTTCTGCATCCACAGTCCGTGTCCTTAATGCCCTTGCCATTCTGACTCATGAGCCAGACCTGCAAATCCTCACCCACTCATTACCCTTGTCAGTCACTTGCACATTTACAGCAGAAAAATGAGACACATATCAAAACTCGTTGAGAAGAAAGCCAACAGTAGAAAGAGTCCAATGCAGTCATCTTTAAAAATCAAGAGGGTCTGTATATCTTCTATGTAAACTAGAGTGCCCAGAGATATTTTCTGTTTATAGCTGAAACTAAAAATGGCACTGCTAGATGCTTTAATAATCTTTATTGCATCATATTTGTGAATATTATACTACATCACTGCCATCTGTGGCGATTCATAAATCACAGAGCAATAAAGCCTCCTAATAAATCTTAGGCTCCCTCTCTTCACATTATTGGCCCCTTTTATTTGCTGATGCAAGAACTATTCCATATGTTGATGCAGCATCTGTGATCTATGTATCGTTATCCGTTATGTCTAATATCATTTTCTATAAATCAATATCCTTCCTCCTTGAAGATAGCCCTGCAGAATAAGTTGCCGGATGCTAGTTCAAGCACGGCCAAAAGGCCAAATGTGTGGCACAGCTTGCCATCCCTTCAGCACTCTGAGGACACGTGTAGGTGTTTTGGGGATCTTTCACAGGTTTTGTCGCAGCCTTGCCCTGTTAGCTCTATGGTCCTGGCTGGCAGACTCAGCAGTTTTACTCTAATCACTGCACTGTGTCCAACGGTCAGCAGCCTTTTATCTGTGCTTATCATCACTATAACTCTGTTCTGCCACTTGACATTCTCCTTCACCATAACCTCATGGTGGTTCCCCCTTCTATCAGGCTCCATCTGCTAAAAAAAAAAAAAAAAAAAAAAAAAATCGATCACTGAGGATTTATTCAGCACTCATAATACTCTTGTTATTGTTGCTTTTGTTATTTTGTTTTAAATGTTTAATGCAAAGGGCTGTGCTACAGAATGTAGTTAATGCTGATTTGACAGTGAACTTGAGTTGCTGATTTAAGAGCTTAGAGGTGAATGAAGTTAGACATATGCCCGTTCTCCAAACCCTTACACGTTGGGAGTCCTACAGGGAATGCTATCAGCAATTTTGTATTATATTTCTTTTGCCTGCCAGCATTTCAGAGCACATGCAGTTTTGACATAGTTTCTGTTGCCTTTCCTACTAGCACAGGCAGGTGACAGTACATTGCTGAGAAAGAACTCCGGTTACTTTCAACTTTCTATCATGAGTGCAGATTTTTAATTTTAAGCAGAAAGGCCAGTGCAAGTGGAAATATGTCTGCCTTCATATTTTGCAGATTCAGTCTAAAATATGTTGGATTTGATATCACTCTAAACCAACAAAGTCCATGTGCTGCTCAAAAATCATAAAACATGCAATTCTGTTTCTCAGGAAAGCAATTCATATCTTAAAATCAGATTTCTTTTGAAACTTCATGTGCTAGCACAAAGCATTAATAATGAATGGGGAAAATATAGAATCTTCAGCAATATGTCAGAATACCTTCATAATAAATTATATATATAGCTATATATATATAATTGCACATATCATCCAACATTTAAAATAAGAAACTATTTTGCAAGATTAAGTTAAACTCATTTACAAATTAATAAAAATTTTAAAAAGGGAACAAATAATATGACTCTGACACAAATATACCACATTTAAGCAAATGTGGTATTTGCTTGATTTTTAATATTCTCAACTTTAAGAGCTGGCTTCAAATTTTGCTAGATAAATTATTGAGGAAGCAAGTTACTACAAAGTCCTTTGTAGTACATCCAAATAAACTGACGAAATTAAGAATCTTAACATTAGTCATTTAACCAAATCAAACCAAATAAAAATACAAAAAAAAAACAAACTATGTATTTACTGGGTATAATAAATAAAGAAGAATGTAGAAAAAGATCATAGCACCAAAACCCCTTCTCTCTAATCTCCCATTTCCAGTCCCATATGGGAAAATCTTTCTTTGGGGGGGAAAAGCTTTCATTCAAAATCCTTTTTATCCTATCCTAAACAGATACAGCTTATAATAAATGAGATACTATCAGTCCCCTTTTGGACCATGATTTTACTGATAGTAAAGTCTCACATGCAGATGATTATATCCAAATGGAAAGTCACTGTGGTGGAAATGGGTAAACAACTATTATTGGACTAAACGAGTATTGCAGTACATTCATTCCCCTCATTGAGGAGAGGCTATGAGGCATTATGGTATTTTTCTACCGTATTCTGCCAGCCTAATCTGCTCCTATCCATTAGAATAAGGGTCCAATTCCCCAAAGGTGTGTATCTCACTGACTTACTTACTTCTCAGACTCACTCAGAGAAACAACAATTTAAATCTTTATTGGTTCAGTTGATTTATCTTCATAAGAGACAAAGTTCATCTAAAATCAGAATCAAAACATTCCTAGACCCTTGTCCTTATTATCAGTACAGTATTGAATATGAGTTATCTTGCAGACAAATGCATTTCTACAAGGAACTGTAAGTCATTATTTTTTATGTCTCTTTTCCCAATTTGAAAAAAAGGAACAGTAATATTACGTGAGAAATTTCTCAAGTTGTCAGAATAATAAAAAAAAATATATGTATGTTATTGTTTGTAGAACATCAGTTTTCCTTTTGGGTATTATATTACTCTTACTAGATTTGTAATTCCTAGGTTTTTCAAAATGAATTTAAGAAGAATTTTACATGTCCTCTCTACTCTTATCCAGGAGTTCTCCCTTGACTTTTCAGTCTTTTTAAAAAAAAATTTTTATTTAAATGCAATTTAATTAACATATAATATAATATACTAATATTCAGTACAATATACCATTTTACAGAATTCAGTGATTCATCAGTTATATACAACACTCAGCGCTCATTACAACAAGTGTGTATCACCCAATTATCCCTTCCCCTCTCCCTCTCCTCCAGCAGCCCTCAGTTTGTTTCCTAAAGTTCAGCCTCTCTTATGGTTTGCCTCCCTCTCTATTTTAATCTTATTTTATTTTTCCTTTCCTTCCCCTGTGTTCACTTGTTTTGTTTCTTAAATTCCACATGTAAGTAAAGTCATATGGTATTTTGTCTTTCTCTGACCAACTTATTTCACTTAGCAAAATACTCTCTAGTTCCATCCATGTCATTACAAATGACAAGATTTCATTCTTTCTGATGGCTGAGTAATATTCTGTTGTGCTTTTAACACTAGCTGTTCAACTTTGCCACTTTCCACAATGGTTACTTAGACATCTAGAAGAAGCAGCTTTCCCTTACCTTTTCCACTTTATCCACCATCACTTCCAGGCCCCAAATACATATACACATATGTTTTTATGTCTCATTTCTGTGCAATCTGAACTTTGTCCTCACCAGTCCACCAAAGTTGCTTTTCATTATCAATACACTTCTAATTACAAACTTAATAAGATTTTCTCTCTTAAATCTTTTCCAAGTTCAAAACTTATTAACACGTCTTCACTTCTTAAGGCTTTGCTCCCTTTACCTTTTACCACAAAACATTCTCTTAGTTCTTTCCATCCCTCCTGATTACTCTTTTTTCATTTTTGCAGACACTGTATGTCTGTATTTGCCAAGATTTTCTTTTTACATCTCTTCTTCTATTATATTTTTCCTATCTGAAATGTCATTCATTTTCAAGTAATTCTCTACCGACTCTATGCAGATAACTTTCAAGGCTGAATTTCTATTTATGACCCACTCCCCAAACTGCAAATGTAATTTTCAGCTACATGCTGGATATGCAGCTTGATATCTTAGCAGTACTTAGCAGTACTGACCTCACCACAAGGACTTTTTAATTTTCAAATACAAATGTTGTTTTTAAAATCTTATCTCAATCACATCTGAACAATGTTGGTTTCTTAACGCTATCTCTTTACATGTATTGAGTTATACTATTATTCCTTTCTTGTTTCCTCTTCTGGTCTGTCATTGTTAATCCTCACTAGGAATTTATTTAGAATTTTTTTCCCCCATGAATAAATGTATCTGTTATTTTGGAATCTAATTATCACCTATTTCCTTTTCTTTCTTTCTTTTTTTTTTTTTATTATTTATTTTCTCACCATAGCACATACTCTCCCCAATGTCCATCATCCAGCCACCCCATCCCACTCAACCCCCTCCCTTCCGGCAACCTTCAGTTTGTTTCCTGAGATTAAGAGTCTCTTATGGTTTGTCTCCCACTCTGGTTTCATCTTATTTCATTTTTTAGCTATTTCTGATCTGTATATGTCTAGATTGCTAAATTAGAAGTAATTCTAAGTATTTTAAATTTTTTTCTTGGTATCTCTAGTGAATATCAGATGCACATGCCAACATATTAAAAATGAAAACCACATCTTCTTTGACTTGTTCCTCTGAGACTTATTTCACAACAAAACAACATCACCATCCACCAAAACATCCAGCCCAGAAGTTGAAGACATCAATGAATCCACATCAACCTCCACATCCAATTTAAATATAAATCTTATTGTTTCTACCCACAAAACTGCTTTAATCAATCTCCTTTCCTCTTCCTCTTCTGTTATTATGCTCTGTAATTTCTAGGGAGCTATCCTCATAAACCATGAAATCAATTATGTCATTAGCTTGATGAGACACATTGGGTGGTTCTCCAATGCCTACAAAATTTAATCCAAACTCTTTATCATGATGCAATATAAACCAAAGTATTTTAACAGCTTCATTTTGTTTGTTTGTTTGTTCATTTATTTTTGAAAGAGAGGAAGAGAGAGAGAGAGAACACAAGTAGGGGGGAGGAGCAGAGATAGCATCTTAAGCAGGCTCTATTCTCAGCTTAGAACCCAACGTGGGGCCTGATCTCATGACCCTGAAATCATAACCAGAGTTAAAATCAAGAGTCCCATACTTACCCAACTGAGCCACCCAGGTGCCTCAACAACTTCAATTTTTTATCAACACTTTATGTTACAGGTTCAAAGAGCCTCCTACCTTTCCCACTACTTTATGATTTGACAATTTACAAGAATTTTTTTCCTCTGTTCTTTCTTAGTAAGTTGCCTTTCATCTTTTCCTCTGCCAAACAAAATCCAACAGATCCTCCAGGGTCTAATTCAAATCTCATCCCTCTTTTGTGAGTCTTGCCCTAAAACACTTATTTCTTTACATCACAAGGCAAACTTAATGGTTTCCTTTGCTAAAGTAAAATTATTTGGTTATTATTTATGTGTGGTGAATATCTACTAATTTACCTTCCTGCTTGTAAATGGGCCCTGGAGGGCAGAGAATGTCTAATTCATCCTTGAATTTCTAGTATTTCAAACATTGCCTAGCACTTGCATTCATAAATATTTACTGAGTCAAGTAAAATTCTCTAATCTTTTAAATATGCAAACATGATCTGTGTACTTTATTTAAGTAAAGTGGCTTATGACTTAGTAGCTAATTATAGGTCGATATTATGTAACTATTTTGTAAGGATAGTCACACTATATTTTTACCAAAATGCCAAAATAGGAAAGGAGGAGATTCAGGTTGGAAGTGTCCTTGGAAAGGACACTTTTCTTCTATGGTGAATATAAGAATACAGCCCTGACTAATTCAACCACAGCAAAGTCCTTTTATAGAATTTAATCCTGTGACTCTATTCAATGAAGTTAATGATTGTTTCACATGAGTGATGGTGATGTCTTGAGATTTAAAGAAGGGTGTGGAAGATAACACAGTAGAAAGTAGATATAATATTTAAAATATAATTCCTCTAGAATGAAAACAAAATCTATAAGAGAGGGCTCCATAGAAGCATAATGTTCCATTTCAGGCTTTCAGAACAGATTTACAAATGAAACATTTCATAAACAATGAATAACGTGCACTTAAAGAACCTCACACAGAGGAAAATTGCAACTGAGCGTGCATAATTTGCACTACAGTAATCTTATTTTCTAGCAAAAGCAATGAATCCTGTCACCAAATGGCAAGCAGAGACAAAGTGACGGGATGCATACTGATGTTACTAAAATTCTCTCTGAGGATTAAGGAGATAAGAAAATAATTGTGATGAATTTTGTATTTTTAATTCTTAACTAGCAATAAATCTAAACAAATAATTTGAAGCTTTTTTTATCAAGATATAGATATGCAGCTTAAAAGATTGGGTCACTTAAAACCGAATAATTAAACATATTAAAGACTGTATCATTCTAGCAGACAATCATTTCTGCACTGTATAATTCTATGTATTATTATAGATTCTGTTTGTGCCAGCTTTCCCACTTCCCTCAAAGCATGAAATTCTGGGGCTTAAATTTATTAGATATTGAATTTTTTCTTTATTTATATATATATAATCCATAAATCATCCAGCAGTTTATACATTTTCTCATGAATCAACTCTCTTACATCAACCTATCATCAAATAGCAGTCTTATTATGTATTAGGTTGTCAGGGATCAGAGGTTACTGGTGCTTCTTGCACTCTCTCTAAATGTGTTAAGTAGCCAACCACATAATTATCTTCTTAAACTGAAGGGTAAAAAAACCTTCGGAGGTCTTGTGAATGAAGATGAAGATATCAGCATGACAACATAGCAAAAAGTAAAGGTGAGTTTGAACAACACAATAAACTGACTGGATTGGGCTGCCTGGGTGGCTCAGTTGGTTAAGCATCTGCCTTCAGTTCAGGTCATGATCCCTGGGTCATGGAATCAAGCCCCACATTGGAATCCCACTCAGTGGGAAGCCTGCTTCTTCCTCCCCCTCTGTCTGCTGCTCTGTCTGCTTGTGTGCTCTGTCAAATAAATAAATAAAATCCAAAGAAAAAAAAAAAAAACCTGACTGAATCTAACATGTACAAAACAGTCTACCCAATGACAGAATACACATCCTTCTCAAGTGCACAGGGGTCATTTTCCAGTACAGAGAATGTATTAATCTACAAACTAAGTGCAAACAGATTTTAAAAGATAGTAGGTAATATGCAAAGTATCTACTCTAACCACAGTTAGATGAAGTTAGAAGTCAAAAACAGATGGAAAATTGGAAAATTCATAATTTGTGGAAATTAACACACTTTTAAGCAGTTGATGGTTCAAAGAGGGATCTCAAGGGAAATTAAGAAATGTTTAGAGACAAATAAAACAAAAGTGCAACATACCAAAACATATAGGACAGAGAGAAAGTAGTACGAAGGGGTAAATTTATAGCTATAAATGCTTACATTTAAAAAATAAGGAAGATCTCAACTCTAACTTTACAGCTTGAACTAGAGAAAGAAAACAAGCTAAACCCAAAGCTGGAAGGATTAACAAACTATAACTAGCTGGACTAAGAAAAATAAGAAGACTCAAATTGCTAAAATCAAAAATGAAAATGGGGGCTTTACTAACAATTCTATAGAAATGGAAAGGATTTGAAGAGATTATTATGGACAACTATACATCACAAATTGGAAAATCTACACAAAATGGACAAATTTCTAGACTTCTAAACCATTAATAGATATAGGAAATCTGAATATACCTATAACTTATTAGGAGATTGAATCAGTAATAATATATCTCTCAACGAAGAAAAACCCTGTACTTTATGGTTTCAGTGGTGAATTCTAACAAACATTCAAAAAAGATCTTGACACCAATCCATCTCAAACATTAAAAAAAAAAAATGAAGAGGAGAGAACATTCTTTAACTCATTCTATAAGTCTAGCATTACCTTGATATCAAAACAAGACAAAGACAGTATAATAAAAACAAACTACATACCAATATCCATTAATATCACTGATGCAAAAATCCTCCACAAAACAGTATGAAATATAAATAAAATATAAAAGTGATTTTATACCATGACCAAGTGGAATTTATTCTTGCAATGCAAAGATAGTTCAACATATGAAAACTGATTCTTGCAATACAAAACATTAAAAAATGAAAGGACAAATTCCATAAAATAATTTCAATTGGTGTAGAAAAATCGTTTGAAATTCAACACTATTTCATGATATAAACACTCAACAAACTAAGAATAGATTAAAATTATGTCAACATGATAAAGCCATAGATGAAAAATCCACCACAGACATCATACTCAATGGTGAAGATCTGAAAGCTTTTCATCTAAATCAAGAGCAAGGCAAAGATGTCTGCTTTCACCACTTCTATTCAACGTGTTACTGGAAGTTCTTGACAGACTGCTTATTCAAGTAAAAGAAATAAAAGGCATATTAATTGGAAAGGAAGAAGGAAATGATCTCTGTTCACAGATAATAATGATTTTATATGTAGTAACCTTAAAGATTCCAAAAAAGCCTTTAGAATTAATAACTGAACTCAGCAAAGTAGGAGGACACAAACTCAACACCCAAAAAACAGCTGCATATATATATATATACATTAACAATGAACAATCCTAAAAGGAAATTAAGAAAACTTTTCACTTATAATAAGATCAAAAATAATAAAACCACTTGGAAATTAATGTGGCCAATAGGGTAAAAGTTTTGTACAATGAAAAATACAAACCAATTCTGAAATAAATTAAAAATAAATAAATAAATGGAAAGATATTCATTGGAATGTAAAATGGCTCAGCTGCTGGAAAAAATATAATTCCTCAAAAAATTAAAAACAGAATGATCAGGGAGGGAGGAGTCAAGATGGCGGAGAAGTAGCAGGCTGAGACTACTTCAGGTAGCGGGAGATCAGCTAGATAGCTTATCTAAAGATTGCAAACACCTACAAATCCAAAAGGAGATCGAAGAGAAGAAGAACAGCAATTCTAGAAACAGAAAATCAACCACTTTCTGAAAGGTAGGACTGGTGGAGAAGTGAATCCAAAGTGATGGGAAGATAGACCGCGGGGGGAGGGGCCGGCTCCCGGCAAGTGGCGGAGCAATGGAGCACAAAATCAGAACTTTTAAGTCTGTTCCGCTGAAGGAAATCGCTGCAGAGGCTTAACCGGGATGAAGCCCACGCGGGGTCAGCCTCAGGTCCTGCAGGGTCACAGAAGGATCGGGGGTGTCTGAGTGTCGAAGAGCTTACAGGTATTACAAAGGGGAAGCCGGCTACAGAGACAGAGCCGAGGAATGAGCTCTAAACTCGGGGTTACCTTGAACCAGTTGCAGGCTCGGTGAGCTCGGAGCGCGGCTGGAGGGTGACGGAAGTAATTGGGCGCTGTTCTCTGAGGGCGCACTGAGGAGTGGGGCCCCAGGCTCTCGGCTCCTCTGGGCCGGAGACTGGGAGGTCACCATTTTCATTCCCGCCCTCCGGAACTCTACAGAAAGCGCTCAGGGAACAAAAGCTCCCAAAAGCAAACCCGAGCGGATTACTCAGCCCAGCCCCTGGTAAGGGTGATGCAACTCCGCCTGAGGCAAAGACACTTGAGAATCACTACAACAGGCCCCTCCCACAGAAGATCAACAAGAAATCCAGCCAGGACCAAGTTCACCTAAAAAGGAGTGCAGTTTCAATACCAAGGAGAGCGGCGGAATTCCAGAGGAGGAGGAGAAAGCAAAGCACGGAACTCATGGCTTTCTCATCATGATTCTTTAGCCTTGCAGTTAATTTAATTTTTTTATCTTTTTAAATTTTTTTTATCTTCTTCAATTTTTTTTATCTTCTTCTGCGAAATTTTTTTTAACTTTTACCCTTTTTTTTTAACGTTTTTTAACTAGTTTATCTAATATATATATATATATATATATATATATTTCCTTTTTATATTTTTTCTTTATTTGTTTTCTTCTTTTAATTGTTTCTTTCTTTTTTTTTTTTTTTTCTTTCTGAACCTCTTTTTATCCCCTTTCTACCGCCTCACGATTTGGGATCTCTTCTGATTTGGTTAAAGCATATTTTCCTGGGATTGTTGCTACACTTTTAGTATTTTACTTGCTCCTTCATATACTCTTATCTGGACAAAATGACAAGGCAGAAAAATTCACCACAAAAAAAAGAGCAAGAGGCAGTACCAAAGGCTAGGGACCTAATCAATACAGACATTGGTACTATATCAGATCTAGAGTTCAGAATGATGATTCTCAAGGTTCTAGCCGGGCTCGAAAAAGGCATGGAGGATATTAGAGAAACCCTCTCGGGAGATATAAAAGCCCTTTCTGGAGAAATAAAAGAACTAAAATCTAACCAAGTGGAAATCAAAAAAGCTATGAATGAGATGCAATAAAAAATGGAGGCTCTCACTTCTAGGATAAATGAGGCAGAAGAAAGAATTAGCAATATAGAAGACCAAATGACAGAGAATAAAGAAGTTGAGCAAAAGAGGGACAAACATCTACTGGACCACGAGGGGAGAATTCGAGAGATAAGTGACACCATAAGATGAAACAAGGTTAGAATAATTGGGATTCCAGAAGAAGAAGAAAGAGAGAGGGGAGCAGAAGGTATATTGGAGAGAATTATTGGAGAGAATTTCCCCAATATGGCAAAGGGAACAAACATCAAAATCCAGAAGGTTCAGAGAACCCCCCTCAAAATCAATAAGAATAGGTCCAAACCCCATCACCTAATAGTAAAATCTACAAGTCTTAGTGACAAAGAGAAAATCCTGAAAGCAGCCCGGGAAAAGAAGTATGTAACATACAATGGTAAAAATATTAGATTGGCAGCAGATTATCCACAGACCTGGCAGGCCAGAAAGAGCTGGCATGATATATTCAGAGCACTAAACAAGAAAAACATGCAGCCAAGAATACTATATCCAGCTAGGCTATCATTGAAAATAGAAGGAGAGATTAAAAGCTCCCAGGACAAACAAAAACTGAAAGAATTTGCAAAAACCAAACCAGCGCTACAGGAAATATTGAAAGGGGTCCTCTAAGCAAAAGAGACCCTAAAAGTAGTAGATCAGAAAAGAACAGAGACAATATACAGTAACAGTCACCTTACAGGCAATACAATGGCACTAAATTCATATCTCTCAATAGTTACCCTGAATGTTAACGGACTAAATGCCCCAATCAAAAGACACAGGGTATTAGAATGGATAAAAAAACAAAACCCATCTATATGTCTCATTTTAAACCCGAAGACACCTCCAGATTTAAAGTGAGGGGGTGGAAAACAATTTACCATGCTAATGGACATCAGAAGAAAGCAGGAGTGGCAATCCTTATATCAGATCAATTAGATTTTAAGCCAAAGACTATAATAAGAGATGAGCAAGGACACTATATCATACTCAAAGGATCTGTCCAACAAGAAGATCTAACAATTGTAAATATCTATGCCCCTAACGTGGGAGCAGCCAACTATATAAACCAATTAATAACAAAATCAAAGAAACACATCGACAATCATACAATAATAGTAGGGGACTTTAACACTCCCCTCACTGAAATGGACAGATCATCCAAGCAAAAGATCAACAAGGAAATAAAGGCCTTAAATGACACACTGGACCAGATGGACATCACAGATATATTCAGAACATTTCATCCCAAAGCAACAGAATAAACATTCTTCTCTAATGTACATGGAACATTCTCCAGAATAGATCACATCCTCAGTCCTAAATCAGGTCTCAACCGGTATCAAAAGATTGGGATCATTCCCTGCATATTTTCAGACCACAATGCTCTGAAGCTAGAACTCAATCACATGAGGAAATTTGGAAAGAACCCAAATACATGAAGACTAAACAGCATCCTTCTAAAGAATGAATGGGTCAACCAGGAAATTAAAGAAGAATTGAAAAAATTCATGGAAACAAATGATAATGAAAATACAACAGTTCAAAATCTGTGGGACACAACAAAGGCAGTCCTGAGAGGAAAATATATAGCGGTACAAGCCTTTCTCAAGAAACAAGAAAGGTCTCAGGTACACAACCTAACCTTACACCTCAAGGAGCTGGAGAAAGAACAAGAAAGAAACCCTAAACCCAGCAGGAGAAGAGAAATCATAAAGATCAGAGCAGAAATCAATGAAATAGATACCAAAAAAAAAAAAAAGAACAAATCAACGAAACTAGGAGCTGGTTCTTTGAAAGAAAAATAAGATTGATAAACCCCTGGCCAGACTTCTCAAAAAGAAAAGAGAAAGGACCCAAATAAATAAAATCATGAATGAAAGAGGAGAGAACACAACTAACACCAAAGAAATACAGACAATCATAAGAACATATTATGAGCAACTCTATGCCAACAAATTTGACAATCTGGAAGAAATGGATGCATTCCTAGAGACATATAAATTACCACAACTGAACCAGGAAGAAATAGAAAGCCTGAACAGACCCATAACCAGTAAGGAGATTGAAACAGTCATCAAAAACCTCCAAACAAACAAAAGCCCAGGGCCAGACAGCTTCCTGGGGGAAGTCTACCAACATTTAAAAAAGAACTAATTCCTATTCTCCTGAAACTGTTCCAAAAAATGGAAATGGAAGGAAAATTTCCAAACTCATTTTATGAGGCCAGCATCACCTTGATCCCAAAACCAGACAAGGATCCCATCAAAAAAGAGAACTACAGACCAATATCCTTGATGAACACAGATGCAAAAATTCTCACCAAAATACTAGGCAATAGGACTCAACAGTACATTAAAAGGATTATTCACCACGACCAAGTAGGATTTATTCCAGGGCTGCAAGGTTGGTTCAACATCTACAAATCAATCAATGTGATACAGCACATTAATAAAAGAAAGAACAAGAACCATATGATACTCTCCATAGATACTGAAAAAGCATTTGACAAAGTACAGCATCCCTTCCTGATCAAAACTCTTCAAAGTGTAGGGATAGAGGGCACATACCTCAATATTATCAAAGCCATCTATCGAAAACCCACCACAAATATCATTCTCAATGGAGAAAAACAGAAAGCTTTTCCGCTAAGGTCAGGCACACGGCAGGGATGTCCATTATCACCACTGCTATTCAACATAGTACTAGAAGTCCTAGCCTCAGCAATCAGACAACAAAAGGAAAGTGAAGTCATCCAAATCGGCAAGGAAGAAGTCAAACTATCACTCTTCGCAGATGATATGATACTATATGTGGAAAACCCAAAAGACTCCACTCCAAAACTGCTAGAACTTGTACAGGAATTCAGTAATGTGTCAGGATATAAAATCAATGCACAGAAATCAGTCGCATTTCTCTACACCAACAACAAGACAGAAGAAAGAGAAATTAAGGAGTCAATCCCATTTACAATTGCACCCAAAACTATAAGATATCTAGGAATAAACCTAACCAAAGAGGCTAAGATCTATACTCAGAAAACTATAAAGTACTCATGAAAGAAATTGAGGAAGACACAAAGAAATGGAAAAATGTTCCATGCCCCTGGATTGGAAGAATAAATATTGTGAAAATGTCTACACTACCTAAAGCAATCTACACATTTAATGCAATTCCTATCAAAGTACCATCCATTTCTTTCAAGGAAATGAAACAAATAATACTAAAATTTACATGGAACCAGAAAAGACCTCGAATAGCCAAAGGAATATTGAAAAAGAAAGCCAAAAGTTGGTGGCATCACAGTCCCAGACTTCAAGCTCTATTACAAAGCTGTCATCATCAAGACAGCAAGGTACTGGCACAAAAACAGACACATAGATCAATGGAACAGAATAGAGAGCCCAGAAATAGACCCTCAACTCTATGGTCATCTAATCTTCGACAAAGCAGGAAAGAATGTCCAATGGAAAAAAGACAGCCTCTTCAATAAATGGTGTTGGGAAAATTGGACAGCCACATGTAGAAAAATGAAATTGGATCATTTCCTTACACCACACACGAAAATAGACTCAAAATGGATGAAGGACCTCAATGTGAGAAAGGAATCCATCAAAATCCTTGAGGAGAACACAGGCAGTAACCTCTTCGACCTCAGCCGCAGCAACATCTTCCTAGGAACATCGCCAAAGGCAAGGGAAGCAAGGGCAAAAATGAACTATTGGGATTTTATCAAGATCAAAAGCTTTTGCACAGCAAAGGAAACAGTTCACAAAACCAAAAGACAACTGACAGAATGGGTGAAGATATTTGCAAACGACATATCAGATAAAGGGCTAGTGTCCAGAATCTATAAAGAAGTTAGCAAACTCAACACCCAAAGAACAAATAATCCAATCAAGAAATGGGCAGAAGACATGAACAGACATTTCTGCAAAGAAGACATCCAGATGGCCAACAGACACATGAAAAAGTGCTCCATATCACTCGGCATCAGGGAAATACAAATCAAAACCACAATGAGGTATCACCTCATACCAGTCAGAATGGCTAAAATTAACAAGTCAGGAAATGACAGATGCTGGCGAGGATGCGGAGAAAGGGGAACACTCCTACACTGTTGGTGGGAATGCAAGCTGGTGCAACCACTCTGGAAAACAGCATGGAGGTTCCTCAAAATGTTGAAAATAGAACTACTCTATGACCCAGCAATTGCACTACTAGGTACTTATCCTAAAGATACAAACGTAGTGGTCCGAAGGGGCAGGTGCACCCGAATGTTTATAGCAGCAATGTCTACAATAGCCAAACTATGGAAAGAACCTAGATGTCCATTAACAGATGAATGGATAAAGAAGATGTTGTATATATACACAATGGAATACTATGCAGCCATCAAAAGAAATGAAATCTTGCCATTTGCGATGACATTGATGGAACTAGAGGATATCACGCTTAGCGAAATAAGTCAATCAGAGAAAGACAATTATCATATGATCTCCCTGATATGAGGGAGAGGAGATGCAACATGGGGGGTTAAGGGGGTAGGAGAAGAGTAAATGAAACAAGATGGGATTGGGAGGGAGACAAACCATAAGTGACTCGTAATCTCACAAAATAAACTGAGAGTTGCTGGGGGGAGGGTGGTTGGGAGAGGGGAGGTGGGGTTATGGACATTGGGTAGAGTATGTGCTATGGTGTGTGCTGTGAAATGTGTAAACCTGGCAATTCACAGACATGTACCCCTGGGGATAAAAATATATTATATGTTTAAAAATAAATAAATAAATAAATAAATAAAATAAAATAAAATTTATTAAAAAAAAAACAGGATGATCATATGATTTAGCAATTCCATTTTGGCAATATACTCAAAATAATGGAAAGCAGGGTATTAGAGAGATATTTGTACACCAATGCCCACTAGCAGCTGTGGGAACAACCCAAGTATTCACTGACTGATGAATGAAGAAACAAAATGTAATATATGCATATAATACAATATTATTTATCCTTAAAATAGTAAGGGAATTCTGACATATGCTATAATATGGATGAAGTTTGAGAACATTATGCAAAATAAAACAAGATAACCACAAAAAGACAAATATTGTGTGATTCCACTTTTTTGAGGTTCCTGGAGTAATCAAATTCATAAGAGATAGAAAGTAAAATGGTGTTTGTCAGGGACTGGAGGAAAGATGAATGGGGAATTATTGTTTAATGACTCAAACATTCATTAATGACTAAATCGTGAAGAAATAGAAAATCTGAATAGAGCTCTAATTAGTAAGAAGATTGGATCAGAAATAAAAACTTTCAAGATTTACAAAATGGCAGCAGAGTAGGAAGAGCCTAGGCTCTTCTTGTCCCATGTACACAAGATAACTATCAAATCATTCTAAATTCTCCAGAAATTGAAATGAAGACTGATGGGACAAATTCCACAACTAAAGGAGAGAAGAGGCCACACTGAAGAAGGTAGGAAGTGTGGATATGTAGCTTAGGGAAGAAAAGAATCACAGGTGCTATGGAGGGGAGGGAGCTGTTGTCATGGAGAAGGGTGAGAGAGAGAAGAGCATACAGGGGAGTGCACAAGGAGAACTTTTCCCCAAAGCCACTGACTTGGAGTATGAGAAGGGCTGAATTTCGTGAGTTCTTGCTACCAGTGGGGCTTAAAGCCTAGAGTTTTAATGGTTAGCAGGTTTGGCTGGGAAAGAGCCAGGAGGGTACTGTACTGCTCCTGGAGAGAAGACTGGCATACACCTGGGGGGCAGACAGTGTGGACATAGACATAGTGATCTGATAAATACCTGGGGCATACAGTGGGGGAGATTATTCACTATTTTAGGGGCACTTCCCTGAGAGGCAGCATTCACAGAGACACCTCTCTGGGAACAAAGGAGCTGATTGGCACCATTTCCCTCTCCTGCCCCTCAGCACCCACACAGAGTCACCTGCAGGGAGTAGCTCAGCACAGACAGTGGCTGCCTAACTTGCTAACACCAAGCCCTACCCCCTTGTGTTCTGGCAGGACCACTGTTCTCTGATAAACTTGCCTCAATCCAGCATGGTGGGCCCCATCTCCAGAAGACCAGTACAAACCTCTGCCCACAACACATCTCCTGACTTGAGAGCTCTTCAGGGCCTCAGTTCTCGTAGAATTGATGTTAGGTCTCATTTCACAAGCACAGTTAGTTAAAATTTGCTTTTCAGGCCAGGGATAAAACACAGCCTATATCAGGCAAGCAGGGCCTCCGAAGACAACTGGTCTGAAAGATACAGCAGCAAATCACAACAGCAGAGGGCATGCAGCACACACTGGACATTCCTGAAGTGCCAGGCCCTGGGCACCACATGACCTCTTATTCATAAGGCCATTACTTAGGAGCAGAAGACATAATTGTCTCTTCTAACACAGAGAGGAAGGCAGAGACTTAGACAAAATCCTTATGGGGAAATTTATCACAAATGAAAGAACAAGATAAGGCCATAGCCAGAGATCTAAGTGAAACAGATATAAGTAACATGTCTGATGGAGAATTTAGAGCCACAATCACAAGGATACTCACCGGGCTTGAGAGAAGAATAGACCACATCAATGAGACCCTTACCACAAGGATAGAAGAGTTAAAAAAAAAAAAAATCAATCAGAGCTAAAGGATGAAATAAATGAGATTGAAAACAGGATGCACTGAACAGCAGACTGGAAAAAGCTGAAGAATGAATCTGAAATAGAAGACAAAGTAATGGAAAATAATGAAGTCAAACAAAAGAGAGAAAGAATTATGGGTGATTTGACCAGACTTAGGGAACTCAGTGACTTCATCAAATGTAGGAACATTCATATTATAGGAGTCCCAGAAGAAGAGAAAGTAAAGATGGCAGAAAGTTTATTTCAAGAAATAATAGCAGAAAACTTTCCTAATCTGAGGAAGGAAACAGACACTTATATCCAGGAGGCACAGGGAATTCCCGCCAAAATCAACAAAAGCAGACCAACACCAAGATATACTGTAATTAAATTTGCAAAATATAGTGAAAAAGGAATAAAATTTCTTAAAAACAGCAAGACAAAAGAAGTCCTTAACTTACATGGGAAAACTGATAGTGCTAACTGGGAATTTCTCAACAGAAACTTGGCAAGCCAGAAGGGAGTGGCTTCATATATTCAAAGCGCTGAATGGTAAAAATCTGCAGCCAAGAATATTTTATTCATCAAAGATATCACTCAGAATAGAAGCAGAGATGAAGAATTTCCCAGACAGTCAAAAACTAAAGGAGTTCATGACCCCTAAACCAGCCCTGCAAGAAATATTAAAGAGGGACTCTTTCAGTGCAAAGGAGAGACCAAAAGTGACAAAGACAAGAATGGATCAGAGAAAATCTCCAGAAACAATGACGAAACAAACAATGAAATGACAATAAATACTTATCTGTCAATAATTACTTTGAATGTAATTATTGCTCATCAAAAGACATAGGGTGTCAGAATGATAAAAGACTAATCTATATGTTGCCTACAAGAGACTAATTTTATTTTATATTTATTTTATTTATAAGAGACTCATTTTAGACCTAAAGACAACTGCAGATTGAAAGTGATAGGGTAGAGAAATATTGATCACATAAATGAATGTCCAAAGAAAGCAGGAGTAGCAATACATATACCAGATAAACTAAGTTTTTTTGTCCTTACATTTTTTTTTTTTCTGCTTTGGTATCAGGGTAATATTAGCCTCATAGAATGATCTTGAATGTGTTCTCTATATTCCATTTTTTTGTAAGGTTTTGATAAAGACTGTCATTAATTATTTTTTTAATGTTTGGTAAAATTCACCAATGAAACTATGTTGTCTTGGACATTACTGTTCTGGAAGATTCTTGATTCCTAATTCAACTTTTATTCTTATTGGTCTAAGATGATTCCTTATTTATTGGATTAAAGATACAAGATTCCAACTTGGTAACTTGTGCATTTTTAGGAATTATCTGGTTTTCCCCTAAGTTATCTGCTTTGTTAGCATATAATTATTGAGAGTAATATGTTATCAAACTATGTATTTCTGTAGTATCTGTTATACTGTTCTCTCTCCCATTTCTCATTTTCGTTTTTGAGTTTTCTCTCCTTTTTTTTTTTCTTAATGTAGTTAAAGCATTGCCAATTTTGTTTCTTTTTTTTGGAAAAACTTGTCATAACTTTCAGAGGCACCTGGCTCTGTCAGGTAAGTGGCCAACTCTTGATTTTGGCTCGGTCATGATCTCAGTGTCCTGGGATTGAGCCTCATGGCGGTATCCACAATTAGTGGGGAGTTTGCTTAAGGTTTCTCTCACCCTCTGCCCCTCCCTCACTTACACATGCATGTCTCCTCTCTCCCCCTCTAAAATAAATAAATCTTTATTAATGTTTATTTTTTTAAGATTTATTTATTTATTTTAGAGACATAGAGAGAGGGGGTGGGTAGAAGGGCATACAGAGAGAAACTTCAAACAGCCTCCCTGCTGAGCACAGAACCTGATATGGGGCTTGATTTCATAACCCAGGAGATCATGACCTGAGCAGAAACCATTGAGCCACCCAGGCACCCCTGAATAAATCTTCGAAACCAAACCAAACAAAACAAACTGGTCATAACTTTCAATGTTATGTTATTGTTTATTCTGGTCTCTATTTTATTTTATTTCTTTATGATTTTTCTTTGTTATTTCATTCCTCTACTAAATTTCAGCTAAGTTTCTTCTTTTTCTCATTTCTTACAGTGTAATGTTAAGTTAATTATTTGAACATATTTTTTTTTCTTAATGCAGGCATGTATAGCATAAAAATATAAAAAAAAATAGAATAAAAAAGAAATCAAAACTCTCCCAATGAAGAAAAGTCCTGGCCCTAATGGCTTCAAAAGTGAATTATTAAGAAACATTTAATGAAGATTCTAACAGTAGTGACTGAAAAACTGAAACTTTACAAGTTGAAAAAAAAAATTCTGGAGATGGATGGTGGTGATGATTGTACAACAAAAAGGAATAGACTTAATACCGCTAAACTGTATACTTAAAAATGGTTCAGTAAATTTTTATGCTATGTGTTTTTTACAAAATAAAACAATGGGGAAAAGAAAGTAAAGTTGAGGCCTGTTTTGATGTTTATAAAGATTCCATGATTTTATCTCAACCATATTTTAGTCTATAGTCTCATCAATTCACACTTGAACAGTGACCTAATCCTGGAGCACAGCATAGGCTCCACTCATGTCTGTTGAACCAAATGTGAGGACATAGATGTTATAAAATCACTCAAAAGAATAAGTAATCTTTAAATTGTGAAGTGACCTAGTCTGTGCACTGTCCAATGACACATATTCAACTGCATAGTACAATGTATGTCAAATGCATCATCACTTCTAACTGTATTTGAAAATGGAACTGAAATCACTACCAAAGCTGTATAAAACCCAAGTATGGTAAGTTAAATTAATACTTAGCAAATATTCATGCATTATTTCCTTCCATGAAAGGAATATATTTCCCTGACCAATTGATGTTGGGCATAGCTATCACTTGCTTCATTTAGTGGGATGACAGTGGAAATGATATGAACAGAACTAAAGGTTTGCCTTTCTGACTTGACTTGGCCTCTTACACTTCTATCTTTTCCCATAAGAAGATTATGCCTCAGGTAGTTGAAGGTGTATGAAAATGAGAAACAGGTAAACTCAGTTCACAGGTAGAAAACAAATCTAAAGAGCCAAGTCTAAATTACTTGAATTCCAGCTAATCTACAAATGAGTGACTGTGAAACAGATGCTAAGTGCTACTCAATGTTATTATGGCTAAAACTGACTGATATATTAGGGAAGAAAAGAAATTCATCAGAACACAAAGAGAATCAAGATTTTAAAAGTATTTTTTGAGACTATATTGGTTTAACTGGGTGAAACATTTGGAAAAGTGAGATTTTAGCTTTGCTATGCATGTAAAGATAATAGCTGAATATTTTTAAAGGTAAGTGCCTTGTGAGAAAATAAAGAAGAAAAAATAGCAAATATACATAAGTCTTAAATTCTTTATTGATGAAAGAAAGGGAAGAAATAAGACTGATGTTAGATAGGGCATTAAGGAAGAGAGAAGGCTTTCTGATTTTGTTGTTTACTTTTTTTCCTTAAAGAAAGAAAGGATCAAAATATATTTACAATTATAAGAGAAATACCAATGAAGCAGGAGGATTAAAATGCAAGAAAGGAAGTTATTGACTGATTGTAAACAAAGCCACAGCTCAGTTGTCTGAGAATGACATTCAGCACACAGTGAAAAACAGGAAACAAATTCTTGCTCTGAGATGGGGCAAGAGAAGAATAGTAATGTTGCAAATAAGTTCTAAAGATGTGAGGAAGGTGTGCCTACACAGAGCTGTTGAAATGTGAAGAGCAAAGATGGCACTTGTGTTGGATGGCTTTTATTTGCCATCATTGGATAAGGGGATGGTATCATTGAATAAGAGGAGAAGGCTGCAAACAACTTTTGTTGGAAATTTTATTGCCTGTTTAAAATGTATGTTTAAGATGATTGTTGACAAATTAAAAAAAGCCAAATCTACAGTAAATATTCTTACAGTGTCAACTAGGTTGAAACAATGGTTCAAAGACCAAGAATGGATAAAGTGAGCTGAGGGAGTTATTTTGGTCTGATGGTCTTTCAGATCTAGTTTCACTATTTCCCCTCTATCTTAACATCTTATTCACAGACCCCATAACTATTCTGACCAAAGCTTTTTATGAGACTGACGTGCTACCTACTGTGATAACGAGGCACCTTCTGACCAAAGCTTTTTAATGGCACTTCAGTAGTCCTGTGGCAAAGTTCACTTACTTTGATGTGATACAGTAGATTATGATTCAGAAAATATTTATATACACACTCCCTAAAGAATAGGAACAATATACTTCCCTATTCTATTATACAACTAGGTATTTTCTGTCTAAGCTTTTACAACATCGTTCCACATATCTCAACACCCTTCTCCTTTCATTACCTTGAATATTCATAACCATTCTAACTTTTCCCAAGAGACTTTCTTTGATTACTTTATGTGGATTTATTACATAGAATTGTTCAACTCTTATTCTCTTTCATCATGTCCTTGATATAATGTAATTTTTTAGTTTTCTCTCCATAAATCTATCCACCTAACTTTCTTCTCTTCTCAAGTAGAATTGCTAGCTCTTAGGGAGAGAGTATGTTGAAACTTTTGTTCCCTGTGCTTAAAAGTCTACTCTATACTTTTGTGAATATTAATATATATTTGTATCAATAACAAAGAGAATAATGAACAAGTCACACATTCAAAAAAATTGACACTTTCACATTATTAAATATCACAACCTCTCCCTCTTAATAAATTTATTATAAAATCTAAACTTAAAACTAAAGATCCCTCTGGAACAGACAATTAAATGTCTGGTGACACTTTATTTCTGCTTTCTTGTGTTCAGTGTAGAATAACTAAAAATTCACCTTGGCAGAAAGAGAACCAAAGAAATTTGATCAAATAGTATCATCTTCTTCACATAAACAAGATAACTTTTACTTTATTTTGAAAAATAAGGCACAAAGGTGAAAGAATATAAATCATATGAATTATACTAATTTATTTTTAAAGAAAATGACAAAATATTTTAAAATAAGAGAATATATGATGTCAGGATAATTGCATTTAACACAATAATAAAGCAAACAAAATCCAGAGATGAGATCTACAATTTCTATTATGTTTTAGAGCCTACCCAATCTTTGAGCTTTTATTCACATTGCAGATACTCTGGGGGAAGGGAAGATATGTTGGGGATATAAACAAATTCCATTTTCATTAAAGTAATATAATTCAAGAAGAACTTGTTGAGGACAGAAATGATAAATACTTTTACTTTCACTCCCCAAAACACAAATTTTATTTGTGAAAGAAAAGGATATGACACTTTAGAGTTTTGCTTGAAGTATTCCTTAGCAAATCTCTTTATAGAGGAAAAGTAAATGTCTGGTATATTAATCAATCAGCATAATTTTTACTTTGTATTTGTTTTGCTGAATTTTTGTTCTGGAAATATTGCTATAAGAGCAAAGAGATCAGAATAAGATTGATGTCCTTAACAAAAATTTAAAGTTTTGTGTATACAAGCTGTCATAAGTTGTTCTATGTGAACTTTTTCTCGAAGTATTTTTGTTGTTCCCTATAAATTTTTGTAAAGCTTGAGGCCACTCTGGTCCATTTAAGTCCTCTCTCAATATAAAGACTTATTTTTTTACCTAAAATTAATTATTCTAGAAAACATGTGTGTGGTGAGGAGAGCTTGTGTGTGGGTTTGTTTGTGTGCACAGGAGAAGGGAGGTTTGAGACAAGGTGCACACAGATAGAAAGGGGTATAAGTAGGACTGTTTCAGACATATGGGGCAAAAACAAGACCACTGCATATATTTTTTCTTAATTTTAATATATCTTTAAGTATTCATATATGTTGATATTCTCATTAATTATGTTCTAAGGGGGAAAATGTGGTCGAAATCTATATTGATGATTTCTTTATTGTTCCTCCATTGTTCCTCTATTTTCCTCTAATGCATGCCTAAGATTGCACAGAAGTATATCTAAATGAACCTAAGTATATTAATGGGGTAATTAAATAATTAATTTTATAGGATATGTTATATTTTAACATTAGAATGTCACATCTAAATCATTCAATTCATGTTACAGTGTAAGTTTAATGACATTTTCTGCCTTCTACTTATATTCACATTTGGATAATGATAGAAATAGTCTTAAAATTGTATAGCTATACCTTTTCCAAATACTAATCTATTCATATG
Organism: Lontra canadensis; assembly: GCF_010015895.1. NCBI lineage: Eukaryota > Metazoa > Chordata > Mammalia > Carnivora > Mustelidae > Lontra > Lontra canadensis. The sequence goes on along the minus strand of NW_022631021.1, from coordinate 11,281,009 downwards.
GGAAAAATAAATTGATACAGTTTTTAAAAATAAAAATAATAATTATACTATATAAATAATACTTTATCTTATTGAACTATTTCTTTTTTTTTTTTTAAGATTTTATTTATTTATTTGTTAGAGAGAGAGAGAGCACAGGCAGACAGAGTGGTAGGCGGAGGCAGAGGGAGAAGCAGGCTCCCCGCCAAGCAAGGAGCCAGATGTGGGACTCAATCCCAGGACACTGGGATCATGACCTGAGCCGAAGGCTTAGGTCTTCTGAGACTTAATCAACTGAGCCATCCAGGTGTCCCTTATTGAACTACTTCTATTTTATAGCAATTAAATTATATACTGAGTTGGGTTTCACTTTCTTAAACCAAAAGGAAAATGACTGAACACATTTGAATGATCTTATATATTACTGAAAACTTAATAATAGGAAAATATAAAATAAAAATATTTATAATTGTTAAACTTCATGTATAGGAACTGAGAAATTATTTTTCCTTTTGACTATCATGAGTTTTACTATCATAAAGTATGTAATATACATACAACATGTATTTTAGTTATATATATAACATAACTCAACATTGATAGACTACATATCCTATTCCATGTTAGAATGGAAATAGGGGCACCTGGGTAGCACAGTGGGTTAAAGCCTCTCCTTCAGTTCAGGTCCTGATCCCAGGATCCTGGGATCGAGCACCACGTCGGGCTCTCTGCTCAGCAGGGAGCCTGCTTCCCTTCCTCTCTCTCTGCCTGCCTTGCTGCCTACTTGTGATTTCTGTCTGTCAAATAAATAAATAAAATCTTTAAAAAAAAGAATGGAAATAAAGAAAAATACAGAAGAACGGTGACACATGTGAAATCTTAAAACAGAATCTTATATTATTGTTAGATTAACTTAAGGATCTTTTGGAGTTTTATATTTCTGTTATGATGGAGATGCTAGCTTGGTCCTGGTGGTTCTATAAAAATGAATTAAATTTAGCATTCATAATTAGCTTTATGCTAAACAATTAGTGACTCAAGTTTTCAAACCTATCTCAAAGTTTTTCTTCTGACAGGTTATACTACTGATTAATGAAAATTCATAAGAAATGTCTTTGAAAATATGTTAAACTTTAACAGTTTTTGAAACATTCCACAATAGCTTTTGAATTTATTATTCCTATTTTTTCTCTTATTTGTTTGAAGAAACCTGTATGAATATTACCTTTTATAAAAATGAGATACTTCAATAAATGAAAAATAAATAAGGATTATGTTGTTAAAAATAAAATTATCTTTTAAGAGTGCTGAATAAACAACAAAGAGATGACTAACTTCCCAGAATATTTTACATAAATTCAATATAAAAACCTGTAAAGAATGGTTAAAGAAAAAACAGAAATGTTAATTTCCTAAAGTCATCTTCATTCTTCCAGTGTTATTGCACTAACTCTGACTCAATAACAATAAAACTATTTAAAGTATTCTTCTCAGAATCATTAAGAAGTATTGATTACCAAATCTTTTCCAAACTCTTTCTACTCTTTGGCCCAGTACATAACTGTTACTACTTCATCTTTTCTGGGGAGTCTTTCTTGGTAAGCCAAATATTTTCCTTTCTAAGTGCTTTTAATATTACATCTCTATTGTGAAATGATCCCTTTATTAGGCATTTCTATATTTTCTAACTGGTCGTGTTTATTAAGTATATATTCAGAACCTCATCACTGTGTCAGACACTGAGCCAAGGATGAGGGATACAAAAGTGAAGTGAAAATCAGTCAAGGGGAACTTCCTAACTATCAGAGAAGTCAGAGACTAAAGGAATAACACGAAGGAATGTTAACTGATAATTCATGATAAATCCTACAAAGAGAAATTTCATGAAAATCTGAAGGACTTGTCCTTGTCTGGGAAACAGGGGGATAGGACTTAGAATTTCATACTATTTTATGATGTTTCATTGTCTGGTAATTCTCATTTTAGATGAATATACTTTGCCTCCTGAGTTTTATGCCACCAGAACTTAGGAAAGAACAACGTAATATACTAGTTTTTATTCATTACTTTCAATCTAGGCGCATAGAAAATGTGATTGATAGTTTACTAACATGAATGCAGACTAAGATCATTACTGTGGATGAATTACTGTAATAATCTACTGTGACATGACAAGTTTCTGGAGTTGTATCTTTAAAAATGTCATAAAAACAAAGTATATTTCTTTACTAGAATAACCTAATCAGGCTTCACTTTATTTAGAACAATGATAATAGCAAATAAAACAAGCCTAGAGAGACCATAGAAGGAAGAAAAAAGATTTATATTTTAGAAATTTTAACACATTTTTTCATTGTTTGAATAAGTAGCCTACATTTTCATTTTGCAATGGACCCCACAAGTTATTTAGTTGACCCACCATAGCCACAAATAATCAAATAGTCTTTTCCACCCTTTGAGTAGAAAGGGTTAGTCATGCAGCAGTCATTTCTGAGATATCTCAATAACTTTATAATAATTATAATTGGGTTTTGAAAACTAAATCTATTTATTCAAAATAAGAAATTGAAACTATGCTGTGATACCATTTCTTAGAGAATCTCTTAATGTAGATATTTAAAATCTAAACAAGAAACAAGTTCAAAATTAAGGGCAATGTTGGGGCACCTGGGTGGCTCAGTGGGTTAAGCTTCTGCCTTTGGCTCAGGTCATGATTTCAGGGTCCTGGGATTGAGCCCCACATCGGGCTCTCTGCTAAGTGGGGAGCCTGCTTCCCCCTCTCTCTCTGCCTGCCTCTCTGCCTACTTGTGATCTCTCTCTCTGTGTTAAATAAATAAATAAAATCTTAAAAAAAAAAAAAAAAGGTAAGGGCAATGGTATATATTTCAACCAAAGAAGATAGATCACAATCTTATGGGTTGAAATATAGATTTTCCAAAAAAGATGAAAGATGAACATGATTATCATGACCAAATATAAAAATAAAATTCTATGGTGATAATAAATACTGTATTATTGTCAGAGAGTTGTGACTAGGCATCTTAATTGCTGACAGTATCTGATGGATTACACATCTACTAAAGTATTCAATATTATTTTCTTCATGTCCTAGTTGAACCTATTGTTCTTTACCAGATGGTTCCATCCAGAACCATTACTTTTCTATAACCGGAAGAATACACAATTTGTTCTCTAACAGAAATCCTTGATTGCCACCCTGAATAACATTTAAAAATTTACTATTTCTCAAAAATATTCTATAAGGACCTTAAAACAATACCATCATTCCTCCAAGTTCTCAGGAATTCCAAACTACAGTTTACCATAATTTTTAGTGTCCTAGACTAACTCCATTAACTCCATTAATGCTTCATCATCCATTTTGTGGTGGGGGAAATAGAAAAAATGTTTATCTTAGGAAAAGAAAATAATTGAAAATGAAATGTTTTTAATCTTATTTCATGTTAACACTTGCAGAAAGGTGTCACTACTTACTTCTTTACTGAGCAGTTACCATTTTATATTGAGCAGTGAAAACTATGAAACTATTAAAAAGTAAATACAATAAAATACACAAAGCTACTGACATTAAAATAAATCTATGTGAAAATACATTTACAAGCAATTCCAATGAATTTTCTAAGTCTTGCATTATTGTATTGCCCCTACAAAATTTACACTAAATGTTAGACTATATTTTCAACTTTCAATTTTCAACTTTCCTCCAATATTGGGCTGCCTTCTAAGATTTATTTGTTGCTCTGGAATGAGAGAAAGGAGATTCAAAAATGACCCTGGTTGAATTTCCCTCCAGTCAAGTAAGACAGAAGTTAAAGAAAGTTTAGGCTGAAGCTTAATAAAGAAATATGATATACATGAATTTATTGTGTAAGACTATTATGTGTCCTGAAAATTTGTTTCAATCATTTGCATTCTTTACACATATAAATCTGTAATTTATTTGGTACCTCAGTAGAGCCTATAAAATGATAGGGTAATTTTTTAAATATGACGTATGTAAGTGAAAAGACATAAAATCAATCAGGACCAACCTAAAATGCATTTGATTGTATTATAGCTGACCAAACCATATAGTTGGATAATTATACAAGCAAAAATCTTTGACAAATTTCAATATAAGTTTTCTTGGTTCTGTGCATTCTTGGTTCTGTGAGTTTTTGTTTTTTAGAGTTTTAATATATTTACATCTAGATATTTAATATATTTAATCTTCAATTTAACACATAGTATATATATGTCATTCTTAACTACGGATATTTTAGGAAGCTCTCATCACCAGATAACACCAAATGATCTATTCTTCTTGTTCCAATGCTTTTAAAAGAAATTATGGTTACTTTATAATAAAGGGATTTTCATATCAGGAGATCGAAGTCATGTAGCTATTTGTAGAAAATATGAGTGTTATCTATTCATTGTTTCAAATAGCAAAAGCATTCTAGATTACTTGATTCTTTTATCTGGGTATTTTATCTGGAGATAATATCTCTACCTATCTGGAAATAAGGGCTAAAGTACATGGAACCCTAACAGAGACTGAAAATAATTGAAGAGTCATTTTCACTAAAAAACAAAATAAAACAAAGCATATTTGAAACTGAAAAGAAAGGCAAAAGATACCAAAATATTACTTCTGTTTAGCTGAAATATGTCTCATCATATTTTAATTACTGTTACATCGCTCTAACAAATAGAAAATGCTATCAAATCATTTTCTATTTCTACCATAAGACACTTTTACAATGCATAGATGACTATCTTTGTTAAGTTTTGACATATGTTTATGTCTTTATTGACTGAAAATGTGGATGGGAAGTGTTAACTGGTAGTCTTTGATGAAATTGAACTATGATAAAGAATCTTATTTTCTAACATTTAGAAAACTAAAACAGATATTTTACCATTCAGTGAGTTTTGGAAACAGCAAAATCTCAAGTATATCATCTGGTAGCATCATTAAATCATTTTTCCAGTTTGGCAAAGAAATCAGGAAATGAGCTGAAAACCACTAGGGCCACAAACTACTAATCTATAATTTAAAATTTCCAGTTAAAAGAGATTTAAATCCCCAACTGGATAAGGCTTAGAGAAATAGATGCTATTTGTATTGAGCTTCTTATCAGATACCAGATCTCCAGTGGCCACATTCAAGTGACACAATCAAGGCATCTCATCATCTGCTCAATGTTGGGTTATTTTAGATATTGCTAGGATAGCTCTCTAGTGTTTATAGCCAATGTAGTACCTGGAGAAGAGTTTCACTGACTGTACAGAAGTAGATTAAAAGTTAAATAATCTTCCAGGTACATTAATATAATTAGGTATTATAATAAATAATTTATTAAAGCTTAAACTAAAAAGAAGGCAGTAACTGGCGAATGAATATCTATAAAAATTCATACATATAATATATTCAGAGTAAAAGTAATGCTATTTTTAGAATACACATAACTTGAATAGTTCTGGTTGTTGCAAGAAGAAATGAAATATGATTGAGATATCTTTATCTCAAAGTATTTTTTTAAATGAAAAAGGGGGAAAAGAATGGGCAATTATTTTAATCATCCAAATTAAAAAAAAAACCTATTTGACTGCAAGTTGTATACTAGAAAGCCTTTAAACAATATTTCTGGGTATAGTGGAAAGACTTCTGCACAGACTATCAAATTGTTAGGAATAGATATGTTTTAATTTTAAAACTCAGAAGAGATATGGGCAAATTTCTATCACAGCTTTCTTATTCCTGTAAAATCAAATTCTCATATACAATAAAAGGGAAAACAAAGTGCCATGCACTCTACTTTCTTTTTTGTCTTTATGGGAAAACAAAATATTCTCATATTTGAAAACAGATTCACATAGTTTTTAAAAAAGAAAATTGTTTTATTCTTTCTTTTGAAATTTCTCCAGTTAATTTTAGTTTTCCAAAAAATTCAGGAAAATTTCTCTAAGCATCACAATGGCTGTTCTGAGAGACATGTGATGAAAAGGCAGACTATTAGTAAACTAATAGGGAAGTAGGGATTTAAAAAGTAGGTAAATATATATCAACATACACACATCAACTATTTATAAGCCTAATGGGGGAATAGAGATTTTCACTTTGTCAAGCAATAATTGTTGTTTAGTTAAGATAAAATTCATATAACATAAAATTAACCATTTTGAAGTGTCCATTGAAGTAACATTTAGTACATTCATAATGTGGTACAAAGACCACCTCTACCAAGTTCCAAAACATTGTCATCACCCCCAAAGAATATCCTGTATCCATTAGGCAGATACTTTAGCAACAATATTTTAAAACTTATTAGCTCCTGGTATACAGAAAATTTGGATCACTACCTTAAAAAAAAATCAGGAGAGGGAAATTTCATATGGTTCTTGAAACATGAGGATTCTACATGGACAGATTCTTCTACTCACAGTACTTTCAATTTTAGTGCAAATACATATTGTGAACACTTTGCTTTATATGGGATACAATTCAAAAACAGCTCAAAGTGGGGTAGAATCTAATTTAATTTCTTTAACTCAAAGTACAGAAGTATCCATCTGATCATTTCATTCCATTTCATTCCAAGTGTCACACACATCCTTACACAGCCTTTAAGGGGTAGCCTCACTAGGTTGCAGTGGACCCCATAGGATATATAGAGTAGGAGCCACTGGTGTGCAAGACGAAAACATTAGAATTCTCATACTTTTAAATTTTTATTTGGAGTATGTTTTCAAATGTTTATGATAAAATAGTACAATAGTATATCTATGGTTGTTTTGTTTTGTTTTGTTTTACAGCTATTTATTTGAGAGGGAGAGAGAGAGAGTGAGAGGGAGAGGCAGATGGAGAAGGAGAGAGAAACTCTAAGCAGACCCAGGGCTCCATGTGGGCTTGAGCTCATGACTGGGAGATCATGACCTGAGCTAGCACCAAGAGTCAGAGGTTTAACTCATTGTGCCACCCAGGCACTGCCATCTATATGGTTTTTAAACAAACAACTGTTGGCAGAATATGCTTAAATAAATTGGCACTATTAGGTTTCCAGTATCCATCCTGCTGTTTCCATAGCTCCTTCTTAAGTATTTTGAGTCAGTTCTGCTCCAAGATCCATTCTTAGCAATCTTCTGTCCAGACTGTATATAAGCTAATGTGCTTCCTATATGCATAAAGTAAGTTTGTCAGCTCATCCCTCATCAGTCACCCCAATTCTTTATATCTTCCTGCAGGGTTGTCTGATGCCCTTTGGCATTGTAGTATGATTCACCTGCACTTTTGCAAATTGTAATAGGTTGGAAAATTTGATTATTTCAATTTGCTGTGGCTGATTAATTCTGCCATGGTCTATATCTGCTCTTGGAAACAGGAGAACTCAGCAGATTACTGGCTGCTAAGAGCTTTCTTGCCTGGAGCTGTCTTCCTCAAAGCAACAGATTGGGAAGCATAATTTTTCTCTCTCTGCAACTGTCTGCAGGCCACCAATCTTAACTATCCTCCAGGTAAAGCTATAGTTAAAGTAACACTCATTTAGCTTAGGGTTTTTTTTTTTTTTTTTGGGGGTTTTTTTTTTTTTTTTGCAGCTAAATTGTATTGTGAGATACTTACAAAGCAAAGAAACATTTTCATGGTAGCTTTTGTTCTTGAGCCACATATTATATTTAAAGGCATGTAATTCACTAGGGAAATACACTAAACATAATTATAAATACACACAATACATTTCAGAGATGTTGGCATGCCAGCTACTTCAAGTTGGAAAATTTGAGTACTCAGAAATACTGAAAAGTGTCAGGTATCTGTCAGTTACCTTGGTTATAGTGCTTATCTGTGTCTATTTTGTGGGTGGAGGGGAAAACAGGAATGGAAAATGATGGTAAATAGACAATGTCTGTTCATTGTTTACCATTGTTGTACTAGTTTTAAATCTCTAAACATTCTATTCTTTCTTTTTGAATCATCTAGAGTCTAGTAGATTAGCCCTTGACTATGAACTGCCATATCTGGTGGGTCATGTTGTTCTGCCAATTCTTTCTTAATAAAAACACTTACCAATTCTTATTCCTCTCCCTGAATATTCACAGTCTACAAATTGGCCATTGTAATTAAATATTACCTATACTCCAGATACCTAAACTTCCCAAAAGACTCATTTATCATGGTGCTCCACAAAAAGAAGGGTATATGTGAATCCTGTGGGGCCAGAGAAGATAGAGGTTAAGGAAACACCAGTGAATCTGAAGCTTCCAGATGTTTTAATTACCCAAGTGGGTATGGGAATACTAGCATGTATCATGCAACATCTTTATTCTCTAAAGGTTCAAGTTAGGAATTTAGAAAATTATTACTTCCATAATTTATATGGAATCCTATATGCCAGAGATTTTATTAGCATGTATCTTTAACCTTAACAGATTATTTCAATTTTCTTACCAAGATGAAACCTACAACTACAGACATATTTTTTTAAATGTAACAGACTATGAATGTAGACTGCTCACCTTTTGTTCAACTACCTGTAAAGTATTTCCAATATCCAACTTATTTTTCAACATTTCCTTAGCAATTCAGGGTCTCTTCTGGTTCCACACAAATTTTAGGATTGTTTGTTCCAGCTATCTGAAAAATGCCAGTGGAATTTTGATCGGGATGGCACTGAAAGTATAGATTGCTCTAGGCAGTACAGACATTTCAACAATGGTTATTTTTCTGGTCCATGAGCATGGAATGCTCTTCCATCTTTTTGTGTCTTCTTCAATTTCTTTCATGAATGTTCTGTAGTTCTTTGAGTACAGATCCTTTACCTCTTTGGTTAGGTTTATTCCCAGGTATCTTATGGTTCTTGGTGCTATAGTAAATGGAATCGATTCTCTAATTTCCCTTTCTCTATTTTAAAAATTCATTAGAAGCCTCATTGTCTTCTAAGAGTAAAGAATATGGAGTTTGGAGATAATTTACTTTTTTATCCTCTTTTTTTAAGAGTCTAATTAGGACCCCTGTGTTCCAGCCATAGTTAAGTGAAAAATAACTAGAACTAACATTTGAAAGCTTACTACAGGTCAACGCTATATAACATAGGTCACATACTTGCACCCTTAGTTCTTATGATCGTAAGAAATAGTTTCACTACTACTATGGATGTGGTACCTCAATGGTCATTCTAAAAATATTTCAACAAGTCTACCTGAATAAAAAGAATAAATGAAAAAGTTTCAAAATCAGACTCTATATTCTGTTAAGCAAATATACCATCAAAAACTGGAAAGCAGATCTGAAGTACCATCTGGTCTTTGGTGCCCCAAATAGTTAGTGTGTTACAGGAAGATCCTATGAGGATAGTCAGGTTATAGTCAAACCTTCTTCAGGCTGCCTCCTTCCTTTATATGTTGCATGAAGCTTGTATTTAAGCCTTCCTGAAAATACTGTAAACTACCTCATACTTTATACACAATCACTTTCTATTTACACTAAGTTTGACTTTACTGTCTATAAAGAATAATATTAAAACAAATGTAGTTTATAAATGAGGTAATTGAGGCTAGAAGAAATTAAATGACTTGCGCAAGCTCATATGACTAATCAGTTAGTCAGGCAGAGCCAGGAACCTAGTTTGTCTGCTTTGTAGTGCACGACTCTAGCCACTATGCTTTTGTACGTTTTTTTCCTTCTTTCACACACATTTTGACTTTTGATATTTGAATAAATGATGGAGTTTAGTAGGAGTAAAGTCTGGTACTTAATGCATCATAAAAATATTTTAATATTGCTGATAATAGAATGAGTCAACAGAGTCATTTATATTTTCTAAAGATGTTATATAATTATATTCTATTATGTTATTTGGGATTACTTTGATTGTGGAAAAAGTTGGTTTTTGGTTTACTTTGGAAAACTCCACTTTCTGTATGAACATGATATTTATTCCAAAAAGTCACCAAAAGGACTTAACATCTTCTTACCTGGCTATCATTTTCAAAGCTATATTTTACAAAGATTTTGCTGAAAGCTAAATATATAATTAAACAGACAGCGAAAAAGGTACTAAAACTGTTATGTCAGCTTATTTCTTAGATTTCATATGATAAATTTTGAGATTCATCTAGTGGCTCTAGATCCAAGAAGTAATACAAATACTGAACCGAAGAGTAAACAAGGCATAAATAAAGATAAAACTATGACTTTGAGTTTAGAGGACTAGTGAAAGTAGAAGCTAACAGCTAAATGGTAGTAGAAGTAGTGGTAGTAGTAGTAGCAGTAGAAATAGCTAAATGGCAAATAATATTTTTTTCACCATAATGCATTTCATCCGAAGAAAGCTACATTAGACAGAAAATAAAATAGAAGAGCCAGGGTTATTCACTTGGAAGTTATCTGCATTACGATGGATATATTCACTTACTTATAAATGGCAATTTAGAATAAAGCATGTCATAAAAGGAATTTAAGGTTATTTCATATGTCTACATAAATACATATTTATATATAATTGCATTTCATAGCTATAACATTTGTAAGTGTTACAATAGTACATTCAAACAAATCAAGATAATATTTTCCCTGAAACTTTTTCCATTTGAAATTCTTCTCTAGCAAACTAGTAAACAAAGATTATTTTCCACCCAAAACAAATAGATGGTATAGAATTTAGTGTACCATAATAGAGTCATAAACTGATCCCCATATTCTTTGGGTATTAAACATTTATTATTTGTCCCTTTAGTTGAAAATTTGGTTCCAAAGTTTGTTTCAGAATTAAATTCTATCTAGTTATTCCAAATTCAATTGACTTTTAGATTTGATTTATGACAGCATTTAAAATCCTCAGCAGCGCCAAAACATTCCTTTCCATTTAATGATATGCTTGTAGGCATCTACTGTTTTTCAATCTGAGACTTTAATTTGAACAAAGACTTTGCTTTTTAGTCATTAGATGCATATAAAATATGAATGGGGAATAGGAACATAGCAGAATTCATGCTGAAATGTTTCATAGCCTGTTTACAAATACCTTAGATCTAAGAATATTTCCACAAATTTAAGATGTATTAATTTAGCAAAAACATTTACAAAATTGTTAAAATAATACATGTAAGTTTTTAAAAACCATTCATGCTTGTAGGGACAAGGACATTTGTACTTCATCAACTTGTCTTTATTTTTAGTTGAAAACAGAGCCATTTTAAAATTGGAGCATTACTGTAGTGTTGTGTGGTTCATGTCTTACTTGTGAAACCACCACAAGCAGGGCCCTTCTACTCAGCACAGAACAAATTTTCCTGGGTAGAGTTCACAGTAACAGATAGGAACTTTTATCTTATCATGCATCATATATAGTTGTAGGGGTGGGGGAGAAGCATCCTAAAAAACCACTCAAGAAACAGATAATTGAAAATAACTACAAAAATCAAAGTTAGTATATTTTCTGAATTTAAAAATTATAAATCTATAGTGTTTTTTGTACATACATGGCATTTCTTTATGCAGTTGTTCAGGAAGAAGAGAAATTTTAATGTAGTCACTTTGATATTAGGGCAATTTATACCTTTCTTTAAGACTTGGTAGATGAAGCCTTACCAACAAATATACATACACTAGGTTATTATCTGATTTATAAAATACAAAATTCTTACAATAACATGGAAACCCCCATATAACCTGTTCTCAACCTACTCTCCATCCTTATATCCTACTATTCACATTTTTAACTGAGGACAAAAATTCCATTTTCCAAGAAGACCTATCCTACATGCCTGATTCTCTCTGTTGGTTAGGAATGTGCTCCTGCATGATCTCTCTGTAGACAAGTCCTACTGTGCCTTGAAAAATCATCCCTGTCAACTGCTCCTCTTAGGACAACAAGCTAATAATTCTCTTCTCTGCTCCCTGACATCTTGTTCAGACTTCCATTGCAACACTTAACTGCACTGCCTTTTAATTATCTTTTATTTCATCTTTCTTTCCCAAAAGCCTGATTATTGGAATTTTGGAATATTGGATATTTTGGTGTCATAACCATACTATAACATCTCGTATTATTTTAGAATGTATACAGCCCTTCCACAGACAATTTTATCCCAATCTGCTAAATGAGAGAGAGAGAGAACATTATGATGCCTTATAGAATCAGTAACTAAATGGGTTTCATATCTTTGGACTCCAACTGTTCTGTTCTTTTTCCTATTTTGCAACAACTTTTGCAGTAGATTAATTTCTTAAAAGGTTAATTATAAATATATCTCATTATCAAACAGTTTTTTAGTGGGAGTCAATCCTGTATGTTATTCTTTGTCTCAGTGGTCCATTGATAGGGTACCTGGGGAAAGCCCTCTTTGGGAAGGCTGGACATCTGTATTTGCTTCATTGGCCACTAGGCTCTTCCCTAAATAAGTTGAAACTTTGGCATTTTAGATTAAAAGCAGACTAACACAACTTGATTATAATGCAAGGCAAATGCTAATATCAAAATATGAGTATGGTTAGATATTTATAGTAAACTAAAGAAAAAAAAAATTGTTGTGTTACCAGTAATTGGGCAGCTTGACACCTGAGTGTTTGGTATCTTTTGATTAAAACAATAACAAAAGAAAGAATCTATGACTCTCTTCCTTGAGTAGTAACCCCAAGAAACAGAATTTGCACCCAGTTCATCCTATTATTATTGTGCTGGCAATAAACCCCTGAGGGAGTTTTATTTTTCTCTGACTTGAGGACACAGACCCAGTTTTTCTGTTCCTTGCAATGCAAGGTGCACAATACTCTTACTAGAATGGATTACAGCTGTGACACAATACACCTTTCTTGGCCCAGATTTCTTTTCCTTCTTCTACATTGCAGGAGAAAAACAGGAGATGCAGCTAGGTCTACTTTTGTTTTAGTAGATGGTCTTGTTTTGGGGACAAAAGTAATCAATTTGAAGGGAAAAAAATAATACTCTTACATTACTTACCACAGTAGAAAATTAGTTTTTATTTGTGTAATGAGACAGGTAGCTATTAAGAGATAGAAGATATTTGGCTAGATAATCTTTGTTCCAATTTTTTTTGACCCATCATTGATCACTGTACAGAGATCATTTCACAGATTCAGTGCCACAATGACCTACTTATCACCACTTGCTTTAGTCTACTTTCATGTAGCCCAACTAATAAGTTATTTTTATGCATTTATAAATCTAATTTTGTCTATATAATTTTACCTAAAGGCAATTCTCTTGTCATTTCACCTACTGTTAAAGTGAAAATAGTGTGCTTGTATAAAGTGAATTGAAATGTATAACAGAAGTCATCCTATTTTTGGAAAGAAATAATATAACACTGATAATTTAATTCCATTTCTACTATCTCACTTCAAAATATAATCAGTTACATTGCAAGGGCAGAATAAATTAGTAATTGAGAGATTAAAAAGGAACTAGAACTTCTAAATATATTTCACAGGTAAAGAGAGAACTATATTTAAAATAAAAATAAGGGAGTTTGTGATTATCTAATAGTCTACAAAGGATTGAGATGGAGAACTCACTTCTTCTGAGTTATTTTTAATAATAGCAATAAGGATGAAATATTGACAATTAGAAAAGAGTAAACCTTCAAGAGTAAAATTTTTGAAATTAAACTAATGGAACACTTCATAAAATGTGTAGTATAGCCTCTGTAAGGTACTAGATGTTACTACCACGGATAATGTCCATGGGTAATAGTGCTAAAATAAGGCAAATGAAAACACTTCCCTATAACATTTAAACCTTGTATAATATTGAAGCCAAAAATATCTTCAGCACAGAAATGTACATTGAACTTTGCTATACTAATCCTGCATTTGTGTGGCCTTGATGAAAGTACCAAGGAGATGATGCGTAAAAATATTCTACACTGTCAGAATACTGAGAGTCCAGACTCTCTGAGCAAGGATAATTTGGTACTGAGCACAGTTCCTCCAGTCCTCTCACTCTAAATGGTTATAGGCTTTCTATCTTTCCACATTAGCACCTGTACTCTTCTACTTTTCTCTTCAATCTCAACATGCCACACACACTGGCCTCCTTGATGTTCCAGGCTGGTGAGGATTTTGAGATATTTTCTTTGTATGTAGGGTGGCCAACCATCCAGGTTAGCTTAGATGTTCCCAGCTTTAGCACTGAATATTCTCTCTGAGAGCTCCGTCAGTACTGAGCAAACCAGGATGGTTGTTCACCCTACTTGCATGCTCTCTATAACGTAGCTTCCTGCTTAAGGCTGTTTGAAAGCAGTAATGGCATCAGGGCAGATGAAGGCAGAAAGGGAGAGAGAGTTCAATGGAAGCAATTTATACACTCTTGTTCTCCTCAGGTGGGTGTGAGGTATGAAATGAACCAAAAATATTTCCTATGGCTATAGCAAAGGAAGCTTACAACTTTGTTCTGGTGTCTCCTGCCACAGGCTATGGACTCATCAAAGGGACCCAGAAGAAAGAAGCTATTGTGTGGAAACAGTCTTGAATCTCAATGGATCAACATTGCCTTTAATTGGGGCTTGTAGTTGGAGGTGATGAGCACTTCAAGGGCATAGTGCATTTACAGGGCCAAAAGGACCCCAAGAATGGATGCTTAAGTAGGAACTCTGTGAAGTCAGAGGCTGAAATTCAAGACAACCAATGAGATAAAACATGTCAAAAGGGGCTGATGGTACCAATGAGGAATAGTGGGCACCTCAGAATCAGCCATCCTCTCCAACTCTTTGATGTGACTTGCTGGGAGAAGTAACAGGGAGGGAGGAAAATAAGCATGCTTTTTGAAAACATTTTGCCTAAAAAGACTGTTTTAAGTGGGAAATAAAGGACTAAACATTTTCATGTCCCATTTTCCTGCCATCAGTGGATCTGGAGATTTCTTAACTCTACTTGAATTTAGTTAGAGTGTTCTGCATAAGTGAGTTGAGACCATCAAATATAAAGCCATTACAATCTTGTCTAGGATGTTGGAAGCTCAAGGCTCAGAAGAGATTCATATGGAGCAGAGAGGGATAGAGACGCTTACTTTCTCAATGAAATGTAGAGAATCAACCCGTCTGAAGGTCAGCCACAAATTCTGATTATCACTGAGAACTTATTTATAACTCTGCTTGTCCTAGGAAACAGACTTATTTTCTCTACATTTGTTTCTCCATATTTAAACAGGAATAACAACAAAACAACAACAATGATAATAATACCTATATCCTCACAGGTATTTTTTTGAGGATTATCAGAAACAATATATGTTTGTGGTATATAGTAAGTGCTCAAACAACAAAAAATAGCTATTGATGTTATTATTAGTATTACTTTAATTTCTTTAAGAGCTTAAAAGCAACTAGGAAAAGTAAACACAGATAAAGCATCCTATATATGCCTGATATTTCAATTTCTCCCATTTATGATATAATCTGTCAAGTAGCATTAATATGAAAATGTAAAATAATATTTTGTTAGGGTGATTGATGAAAAAAAATTAAGAAATTAATGAATTCCCTCATTCAGCAAGTTTCAGAAGGTAAAGGCTAACTTGTTTTTGCAACATACACACATTAGGGACCCTGTTCACTGATTACCCACACATTCATCTGCAAGAGTCTGAGCTAAAATCATTTGGCCCCTGAAAACCCATTAGTTGGAGCTAACATCAGCGGCTTATAAAGTTTCTCTAAAGGGCAACATGCGAAGGCTATGTTATGAAATTGGGTCTGTTTCTGCTGTCTTTGTTGAGACTAAGACATGATTAATTTCTCCAAAAGATGCATCCTCTCTTTTCATTATTTTTCTTTCTGTTTCTCCATACAGAGAGAAGCAGATATATGCACACATGTGGCTCCTAAGGTAAATATGCATGTATTTTCATATATTTGAGATGTGTATACACACACACATACATATATACCACTTTCTTTAGATATAAAATTGTTTAAAGTTTATTTGGTACTTTGAGTCCTCTACTTTTCAAGAGTGACTACACCTTATACACCACTGCTTTACTATCTTGAAAGAAAACGTGCATTTATAGTGTATTGATTTCAGTAAGTATATCTATGGTCTACTTTAGATTTGATTTGTTCCAGTTTTGAAATGAATTTATTTTCCAAAATTATCAATAGAGTATCACAATTAAAATAAATTCCTATAGAATAATATTAATAAGATTACTAAAAATAACTTACTATAAAATCCAACTTTAAAAGGGATTACAAACACAGTATGAAACAGAAAAGAGATCGCTTGCCACAGTTATTCATAAAACAAATCATCTGTGTTTCTTTTATATTGAAAAAAATATATCTGATTTAATGTTGCAAATTACCATTTTATTTTAAAGAAATGAAGCTGGACCTTAAAGAAATATCTTTGTAAGTACACTCAAATTTAATAAATTCTGAGAATATTTAGCACCAAAACTTCATTTGTCCTTTATTGAGCTGTTGGTTCTATTTTCAAATAATTAAGACCCAGAAAAAAAATAGCTAGGCTATGGAAAATTTTTGAAATAGTAATTTCTTATAAAAATTTTTTTATTACCTTTTTTTTTAAAGTTTCCAATCAGATTCAGTTAGTTAACATGCTGTGTACTATTAGTTTCAGGTGTACAATATTGTGTGTGTACAGTATCATCTAGTGCTCATCCCAACAAGTGCACTTCTTAATCCCTATCTGTTTACCCAACTCCCCACCCATCTCCCCACTGGGAAACCTCAGTTTGTTACCTACAGTTGCGAGTCTATAACCAAGAAGCCAAGTTTCTTGGTTTACCTCTCTCTCTCTCTTTTTACCCTTTGCGCCTTTGTTTTGTTTCTTAAGTTCCACATATGAATGAAATCATATGGCATTTGTCATTCTCTTACTGACTTATTTCACTTAGCTAATAGTCTCTAGCTCCATCCATATCATTGCAAATGTCAAGATTTCATTCCTTTTTTACGAATGAGTAATATTCCATTGTAACTATACGCCATATCTTTCTCATCCATTTATCCTTCAATGGACACTTCACCTGTTTCCATAATTTGGCTATTGCAGATAATGTCGCTGTAAACATTGAGTGCATGTATTCCTTCAAAGCAGTATTTTTGTATTCTTAGGGTAAATACTTGGTAGTACTATTACTGGGTCATAGGGTAGATCAGGGTAGATCTATTTTTAACTTTTCAAAGAATCTCCATACTGTTTTCCAGAGTGATTCCAGCAGTTTGCAATCCCACCAACAGTGCAACATCCTCGCCAACACTTGTTGTTTCTTGTGTCATTGATTTTAGCCATTCTGACAGGTGTGAGGTGGTATATCATTGTAGTTTGACTTTTACCTCTCTGATGATGAGTAATGTTGAGCATCTTTTCATGTGTCTGTTAGCCACCTGTATGTCTTCTTTGGAAAAAATGTTTATTCATGTCTTCTACCCATTTCTTAACTGGATTATTTGTTTTTTTGGGGGGGGTGTGGAGTTTGATAACACTTTACAAATTTTGGATACTAAGTCTTTATCCAATATGTCATTTGCAAATGTCTTCTCCCATTCTGTAGGCTGCATTTTAGTTTTGATTGTTCCCTTTGCTGTGTAGAAACTTTTTATTTTGATGAAGTCCCAATAGTTTATTTTTTGCTTTTGTTTCCCTTGCTTCAGGAGGCATATCTATAAAGTTGCTATGGCCAATGACAAAAAGGTGATTTTCTGTGTAGGATTTTTGTGGTTTCAGGTCTCACATTAGGTCTCCAATGCATTTTTAATTTATTTTTATGTACGGTATATTAAAGTGGTCCAGTTTCATTCTTTTGCATGTGGCTATCCAGTTTTCCCAACACTATTTGTTGAAGAGACTGTCTTTTTTTTCCATTGGATATTTTTTTCTGCTTTGTTGAAGATTAATTGACCGTATAGTCATGGGTTCATTTCTGGGTTTTCTATTCTATTCCATGATTCTATGAGACTATTTTACCTTTTAAGTAATATAAATATAATCTAGTACCAAATCAAACATTCTGTAATAGTAGAAGGTAAGAGGTAAAAGCTTCTATTACCTGCTCTTCAATCTTAGAACCTTAGGGTACCATGAGGTTTTGCTTATATTTTCTTCCCTCTCTTTCTCCCTCCCTCTATATTTCCCTTTGTCCCTCCCTCCCTTCCTTCCTTTTCAATGAAAAAATATCTTAAAAATATTCATTGGGCTTTTCCTATCAGTACTTTCACACTTGCCCTTCTACTGAAAAACACATTTGAGAACATTTCACAGATAAAATCAAATATATTTATTATTTTCTGCTCTAATAAGTTCTTACTACATAATCCTTTGAATGGAATTTGAGTATTTTATTATTTTGAAATAGAAAGTAATTTAGATTATTCTCACTTTAAGAAAATGGCTGAGTCAGGCAAAGGAAGACTTGATTCCCAGGGAAAAGAGATTATGTGTTCAGTTAGGTAAGGGAATGTAAAAAGAAGTCAAATATTTATTTTAAATCTACAGATCCCTCAAAGGTATGAAAAGAAATGGAAGAAAATTTTAAAATTATATATGGATATATATAGTTATATATATAATAGTTAACTATATATTTGTATATAGGTATATATATGTAACTATATATATGTAGTTATATATATATGTGCATATATCAGAGATACACTATATGTTCATATAAGCTGCAAATAATTCTTAAACTTAAATCACATAAAGGTAAAATGTATTATTCTATGGATAAAGTATCAATTAAATGTTGTATCTCCATTATTAAGATGAAATAAAGATTAACATAGAAGAAAGAAGAAATAGAATAGCAATGCACCAAACTATTATGCTTGATTATTATATTTTCATATAATCTCAAAAATATATTTTTTCAATATGAATACCTCAGAACATAGAGTAGAATATTATTTTAAAATATTTTGCTATCTGTTTACATTAAGTCTAAAAAAAAGTTTTTTTAAAGATTTTATTTATTTATTTGAGAGAGAGGGAGAATGAGAGAGAGCATGAACAGGGGGAGGGGCAGAGGGAGAAGCAGACCCCCTGCTGAGCAGGGAGCCCCATGATGTGGGACTTAATCCAGGGACTCCAGGATCATGACCTGAGCTGAAGGCAGTTGCTCAACCAAGTGAGCCACCCAGGCACCCCTAAAAAAATGTTTCTTAAACATAAAGGCAATTTCAAAAATTTCATATTTTTAAAAATAGAATATATAAAAAAGATGATGGTGGTGATAATGATTTTTAATAATGCCTTCATGTATATATTTAGCAAAAGGGATATCCACATGCAATAGGCAGAGGTGGGAAAACTGAATTATATTTTATAAGGAATTTAGAATGGTTGAAATGGAGCCTGATGGTATGGTTTAGTCCTTTTGAAAGGTCATTTACCTGTTTGATCTTTGTAGAAAATTGCTGGCAAGGAATTCTTTATACAGGGATCACCAGTGTGAACCATTTCCCTTAAGTGTGTCCTTGGTCATATCAGAAAGTTTTATTATAACTTCAGGGCAGTTCTCTGATAAATTGATAAGGATGTCTTTAAATGAATATGCAACCATAAAATATGCCCTTTAGTGATTAAGTTCAGGAGTAAAACTTTTCCTCCAAGATGGTCTGAAGTTTGAAAAATCAAATTGCCATGAACCGCCTTAATGAGTGAAATTTTGAGTGCTGGACCATCCCTTAACAACAAAGAAAATACTGTTTATGATCTTATCTTCTCCCTTGCCATTATTCATGTTATAAAATATGATTAAAATAACATTTAAAAAATGTTTTAATTGTAAAAACACCTAAATTGAGTTCTTTTTAACAAAATTTTAAGTGCATAATACAATACTTTGAGCTATAGATGCACTATTGTACTATAGCTCTCTAGAACTTATTTTATCTTATATAACTAGGTAATTGAAACATTATACATTTTCCCCAGTAACTCCACTTTCCCCCCTCTTCCCAGTTCCTGGCATCCACCATTCTTTCTCTATTTCTATGAGTTTCGGTAATACAGAAGGAGATCATGAGAGACTTCCATAGGCACAATGAGAAGGAAGAGCCTATACATCTTACATTGATGATGACTTCAGGAAATGAGTGTTGCCAATTGCCTATGTACCAAACTAGGTTTATCTAGTTGCCTCCTTGAGTCATCTAGTGGCTTGTTTACTGCACCTCAAGCTATTGCCAGGAAGTCACTTTGATGTTACAGCAAAATAGACCTCATTCTTGAATAGGAAAATAAGAGTTTATATTTCTCTTATATTCAAGATCAAAGCTGCATCCATAAATGGGATAGTGGTTTAACAAGGTGTGATCCATTATATTATTGTAGGCCTGAATACTTTTTTTTTTTTTTAATGCTTTCCAGGTTCTTTCTGAAGAATAGTCAAGGCTACAGCATACTTATGGTGTTGCCCTGCTCCACCTGCTCCAGGTGTCAATGGTACTGGCCACAACAATGGTCATTTAGAAGACGGCCAGTTTCTGGATCATTCAGTATCAGAGACAGAGGTAATGAGATCTGAGCTCCCACAACAGTAAGCAGGAAAAGAAAGAAAGACATTATTTCAATATCCTGGGATTATTCAATGAAAAGTAATTGAGAGCTTGAAGCTATTATATTTTTTGACATCATTGTAGGTTGATACTGTAGACAGGTGTAGGCAAACATTTTCTACAATGGACCAGATAGTAAATATTTTTGGCTTGGTACAGTTTGTGGTTCCTCAATTCTGCCATTCTTGCACAGCAGTAGCCAGGAACAATATATTAATAAATGGGCATGGTGGCATTCCAATAAAATTTTATTTATGAATACTGAAATTTTAATTTTCACATGCATGAAAATTGATTCTTGAAACATGAAATATGACTCTTACTGATTTGTTTTTAAGCTTTTCATTATGAAACAACTATTCTTAGCTGATGGCAGTACAAAAACAGATGCGTGGATGGATTTGGCCTTCATAGTTTGCCCACATATGTTGTAGCCAATTTAGTGAAGATAGAGTGCTATCACATGACTGACCACATGATTTAAATATAGTTGATAACTGCTAAGAAGGAAAAGGACCATATATGATTGGATCACTTAGAAAATATATTCAGTCTGTTTTTAAAGATTTAGGAAAATTTCCTTTTGGAGATAGGAAGCTGAGGCAGAAAACAAAAATAGAAGCTATCTAGCTGAAGATGGGAGTAAGGTGTGTGAAGCCAAGACAGCATAGGTAGAGACTGAAGAGAGTAAACCAAGTGTAAAGAACTAAGAATATTAAAGTTGAACAAATTTTGTCATGTCTGTATATATTGTTTTCATGTATGTTGATAAACATATTTCTTTTTCTATTTGAGAAAATAATTTTCTTTACTTTTATCCTCACATTCCTTTACATGAAGTTTGATAATAACTTCAGTGACAAGAGACATTGATTGTAACTTGATCTTTGTGGTACTACTGCCTACTAGATTCTATATATAATTACTCAGCAGCTAGGATTAGGGAAGCATACTGTGGAAGCTTGAGAGATTATTTAGGATCTGGTCCCATGGAAATTTTCTTTTGCATACCTCTTAAAATAATTATGTAGACATATTTCACATGTAAAGGAGACAAAAATATAAACAGGAATAGAAACAGTCCATAAAGAAATTTAAAAAAAAATTTTAAAAGGTATTATTTATTTATTTGAGAGAGAGAGAATAAGAGTGAGAGAGTGCACAAGAGGGGCGAGAATCAGAGGGAGAAGCAGATTCCCTGCTGAGCTGGGAGCCTGATGTGGGAATCAATCCTGGAACTACAGGATCATGACCTGAGCCAAAGGCAGTTGCTTAACCAACTGAGCCACCCAGGCACCCCGAAATTAAAAATATTTTTAAAATATCATAAACACTCTATTTTGTCTACTGATAAAAAAGAACATACATTGAAAGCTATGTAGCTACATTTATTCTTTTCAAACAGAGTCAGAAAAGTCCATCTAGTCTCAGAATAATTGTCTTATCACTATTTGTTTTTATAACATTTTAGTTTCTGGAAAGGAAAAAAAAAATCCCAGAAGGATCTATCCTATAGAAAAACAGATTATTTTACCACTGCTGTTGAGTGGAAATTGTACGTGTATTGACACATAACAGTATCCAGTGATTCTAAAGTCCACAGTAAATTTCTTTTAAATTCAATCTTCAAAACTAGATTTTGCTTATAATGGGTGACTGGGAGACTTTTAAGGTATGCAGCACCATGCTGAATCAAATGTTATTTTGTAAAGCACATATCTCCAAATGAATTATTAGTAGTAGTTACAGTATTCATAAAAGAACCCTCAAATGAGCTTTTGCTCTTATACATAGAACTTTTTTGGTTGCATAAAGTATTTTAAAAAATCGAAGTCAGTGACATTAGAGTTCAACAGTACCACCCCATACTCTGTAGGGTAATTCCTTCTAAAACACAGCAAAGGTTTACTTACAGCCCCAGAAACCCATAATTACTGACAACACTGCACTGCACAGAGGAATGTGATATGTCACGATTCAAATAACTCCAAACAACTAAATCTGATTGTTTCATTGAACCCTCACCTATTTGTATTTCCCTGATATTTAATGCATGTAAGCACTTCCTTCTGTAAGGTTCTGCTCCTTTGACTCCAGGATCTCTCTCATTCCATAGTCTCATTTTTCTCTGACAGCATTTCAAACTTCTCCATTTATTCTTTCCTTCTATCTCTTGCATACCTATATGAAAACCATCTTTTAGTCTAGATTTTTCAAGCTTTTGATATACAATTGCATATTGTATTTATTTTTACTTTAAAGTTTCTACCATCTATAGTTAGGTTTACTTTCTTATTCCTAATATTTATTTGTGATTCTTCTCTCTCTGTGCTGCCAATCATTTGCCTATTTTATGAAACTTCAAAAATCCTAGTGTGTTTTGTTAAGCAAATTTGTACTTCTGTTGTTACTTTGTTGCTGCTGCTGTATTCTAGAATATTGATTTTGATTTCTATTCTAATTAAGGCTTCCCTCATTTACTTATGGAATATTATTTTTTTAATTTTAGCTTACTTACACATTAATTTTTAATTATTATTAAATTCTTCTCCATGTATTTAAGGATACACATTTTCCTTTGTCCCTCCTTGTCTATGTCACAGTTTTTAGTATGTAGTGTTTTTTTTGCTATTAGTTCCTAAATAGCTTATAATTTCAGTTTTGATTTCATTCTTATTCTAGGAATTTGTTAACTCTTTCCATTTTTATTGTTAATTTCACTTTTATTTTATTGTGGCTAGTAAATAAGTTTCAAAGAAAATCTGCCTTAAAATTTAAGATTGATTATCTTTTGGTACACAGTCATTTTTCTCTATTTCATGAATGTCTTAAAAGAAGTCTCATTTTCTATCTGCTGTATGCAATTTTCTAAATGTAGTAATGAGTTATCTCATTGCATTATTCCTTCTTTTAATCTAATTCATCTTTTATATTGTTAAGAGAGGTTCCTCAGAGTAGAGAGCCCAGATATGGACCCTCAACTCTATGGTCAAATAATCTTTGACAAAGCAGGGACAAGTATACCTTAGAAAAGAGACAGTCTCTTCAATAAATGGTGCTGGGAGTAGAAGAATGAAACTCGACCATCCTCTTACACCATACACAAATATAAACTCGAAATGGATAAAAGACCTCAACATGACGCAGGAATCTATCAAAATCCCAGAGGAGAACATAAGCAGGTAACCTTTTTGACATCGGCCACAGCAAATTCCTTCAAGACATGTCTACAAAAGCAAAGGAAACAAAAGCAAAAATGAACTTTTGGGACTTCAACAAGATCAAAAGCTTCTGCACAGCAAAGGAAATAGTCAATAAAACAAAGAGGCAACTGATGGAATGGGAGAAGATATTCACAAATGACAGTAGAGACAAAGGGCTGATATCCAAGATCTATAAAGAATTCCTCAAACTCAACACACACGAGACAGATAATCACGTCAATAAATGGGCAGAAGACATGAACAGACACTTCCCCGAAGAAGACATACAAATGGCTAACAGACACATGAAAAACTGTTCAACATCATTAGCTATCAGGGAGATTCAAATCAAAACTACATTGAGATACCACCTTACACCAGTTAGAATGACCAAAATTAACAAGACAGTAAACAAAAATTGTTGGAGAGAATGTGGAGAAAGGGAAGCCTCTTACACTGTTGGTGGGAATGCAAGTTGGTGTAGCCATTTTGGAAAGCAGTGTGGAGATTCCTTAAGAAATTAAAAATAGAGCTACCCTATGACCCTGCAATTGCACTACTGGGTATTTACCCCAAAGATACAGATATAATGAAAAGAAGGGCTACTTGCACCCCAGTATTCATAGCAGCAATGGCCACAGTTGCCAAACTGTGGAAAGAACCAAGATGCCCTTCAATGGATGAATAGATAAAGAAGATATGGTCTGTATATACAATGGAGTATTATGCCTCCATCAGAAAGGATGAATACCTAACTTTTATATCAACATGGACGGGACTGGCAGAGATTATGCTGAGTGAAATCAATCAAGCAGAAAGAGTCAAGTATCATATGGTTTCACTTACTTGTGGAGCATAAGGAACATGGAGGATATTCAGAGATGGAGAAGAGAAGTGAGATGGGGGAAATTGGAGGGGGCAGACAAACCATGAGAGACTGTGGACTCTGAGAAACAAGCTGAGGGTTTTGGAGGGAAGCGGGGTAAGGGATGGGTGAGCCTGGTGTTGATTATATGGAGGGTACGTACTGCATGGAGCACTGGATGTGGTGCATAAATAATGAATTCTGGAACACTGAAAATAAATAAAATAAAATGGAAAAAAAAAGGTTCCTACTGGACTATGCATTTTTAACAAAATCTTATTTTTTATATATATATAAATCTTATTTCATACACACACACACACACACACACACTGTTTTATTGTTTCTCAAAACGAGTATAATAAGAAAATCCCGTTTTATTCAATAGTGTTGGAATTTCTTTTTCTTAGCATTTTCCTTTGGACTAACAATGAATTTTATACCAATGGTTTCTTTATTTATATTTACTGAGAATAAAATGATCAAAATTTTTTTTTACATAGCAGTCTAACATACGCCTATATAATTAAAATATATTTTTTACTTCACAAAATTAATTTTGATTTAAGCTTTTACGTGTTCTCTCCTATATCAGCTCTCCTGTTTATCATGGTCTTCTTTTCCACGCTGGTGGTTTTTCAAAGTTTTGTGAACATGGTTGTCATTTAGTTTTGAGTATAAAGACCTGTTGATTAGTTTAGACAGCTGTAATGATTTGCTCAATGGGTGTGTAGCTCTTCCAGGGGTCTTGTGCCCTGGATAAGAAGGCTCTCTCAGGGGCGCCTGGGTGGCTCAGTGGGTTAGAGCCTCTGTCTTCAGCTCAGGTCATGGTCCTGGGGTCCTGGGATCCAGCCCTGCATCAGGCTCTCTGTTCAGCAGGGAGCCTGTTTCCCCCCTCTCTCTCTGCCTGCCTCTCTGCCTACTTGTGATTTCTCTCTCTCTCTCTCTCTCTCTCTCTCTGTGTGTCAAATAAATAAATAAAATCTTAAAAAAAAAGAAGGCTCTCTCAAACTCCTTTTTTTTTTTTTAAGAGATTTTATTTATTTATTTGTCAAACAGAGATCATAAGTAGGCAGAGAGGCGGGCAGAGAGAGAGAGGAAGGGAAGTGGGCTCCCCGCTGAGCAGAGAGTCCGATGCAGGGCTTGATCCCAGGACCCTGGGACCATGACCTGAGCCTAAGGCAGAGACTTCAACCTACTGAGCCACCGAGGCACCCCTCTCAAACTCCTTCTAAGTGAATGTGGCACAGTTCCTTTAGGTTTTGTGGATACAAAAAGAGGAGGCAGGGCAGCATATCCTTTCACAATTTTTAAATTATGAGGTTTCTACTATAAGACTGGAACACTTCTATTTATTTCTCTTCTTGCCTTTTCTTTCATTTTCCCTATCTATACTTCAGGGACCCAGAGTTTTCCTAACCTGTGATTTAATCTCAGGCCCCATCACCCATGTTAATAGGTTTCCTATGCTGATCATTCCATTTCTTCAGAGCAGTTCTGGGTTTTTGCCTGAGACCAGAACTGCTACTGCTTGACTCAGAAAAGAACAAGGTGAGGTAGAATGGCCTGAAGTTCACAGTTTTATCTCTTAATTGCATAGATTCCCTTGGGCTTGGGTCTTCCTCTTTCACTCTTTATGTGGGCTCTGGGCTTTGATTATTACTGAAATTGCAATTGCCTCTGCACCAGTTTTTTTCACCTTTGTATGTGGGTTTTGTTTTTTTTTTTCTGCTATGGTTTATTTCACTCTTGCTTCTTTGATAATCATGAGTTTGTTTTCCAGGAATTTGTCAAAAATGCCTTAGCCACCAAAAATATTCTTTCTTAATTGCGGGCACTGTTAAACTTTACTCAAAACAATGACAACAACAACAAAATCCAACAACAGGTTTTTGCTTTTCCAAAGAATTTAATTGGATGGGAATGTAAATGTGTAAATACTTTCACATTCTGTATTATAAAAATACAGAGCATCAATAAATAAAATAAAGCAAACTCAAAAATTTTATCCAAAAGAGATAAGTATATTTAAAATTTTGCTTGTGTGTTTGTGTGAGTGTGTGTTTCTCTGTGTACCTATATGAGGTCATATGCAATATATGATCTCCTAGGCTATGATGTAATAATATTTATCTACAATATCATATTTATTTTTGGAATACAATTATTTGTATGAAAATACAGAAGAAATACTCCAGAAATGGATACTCCTAGGGGGGAAAATTACAAAAGAAGAAAAGATTAATTTATAATTCTTTATTACCTGACTATACACTTAAATGTGTAACAGATATAAACACATGTTTAAACATACACACATTTATACATATATGTATTCAATCACTTATTGTTGGATATATTTTCAATGATTCTATTATGAAATACATCTCTGTTGTACACTGACACACATATATAATCACATGAAACTTCCCCCACATTCTAACGAATTTATTGAATCATAAGAAGTGGTACTGGATCAAAGTCTTTTGGTAGACATTGTCTAATGGACCCCTACATTTACCAAAAGTATATGTTATAGTATTTTTTTATATTTTGGCTAATTTAAGAAGATTAAATGACTTTTTTTTTTTTTAGAGAACTGTCCTTTTAATTAAAAGTTGCTTTGAAAACTATAATAGACTTGTTAACATTCCCTATTTTTTCCAGCATTTAAATATTCATATTTTTGTTCATTTTATTATTGTTCATGGTTTGTTATTGTTTTCTTATTGATTTTTAAAATTCCTTAGGAGTGTCTGGGTGGTGCAGTCTGTTGAGTGCCCAACTCTTTGTTTTGACTCAGGTCATGATTTCAGGGTTGTGAGATCAAGCTCCTTGTCAGGCTCAGTGTTTAGTGTGCAGTTTGCTTGAGTTTTTTCCTCCCTCTCCCTATGCCCCTCACCCTGTGCATGCTCTCTCAATCTCTCTCCCTAAAAAATAAACACATCTTTAAAATTTCTTTACTAATGTATAACGTGCAACAATATTTGTCACATTGTTTTAAATTTTTCTTTTGTTATTAAAGTTAGTTTTTATTGTGTCTTGATGTACAGAATATTTAACATTTTATGTAATCAAATTGTCGATATTTTCTATTTCTCCTTAGGTCATATTGCTAAAGACATTTCCCATTTTCACCTATATTTTCTTCTAATATTCTTATGGCTTTAATTTTCACATAATAATCTTTTAATCCATTAGGAATTAATTTTATTGCAAGCGTGTGGTGCAGACCTAATCATATTTCCCAAATATATAGACTTTCATCCTGACATATTTTACTAAGTGTTGTATTTTTCTAAATTTATTTTTTATACCACCTTTAATATATAATAAATGTCCTATGTCTTTGTTTATATGTTTGCATCATCTCTCTCTTTTTGGGATCTACTTACTACCCTTACCATTGCAAATATGTATAAAGTTATTAGCAATTGAAAACTACACATTCATAGTTAAAATATCACCTAGCCTACAGCCCCCAACAAAGACACTTAAATTCCCAATTAATAAAAATTTTTTAGAAAGAAAATTATTAATGGAATAGGATAGAAAGTTCAGAAACAGTTTCTTTCAGCTGAAGTAGCATATTTAATCAATGGAAATTAATGGCTTACTTAATAAATTGTGTTGGAACATTTTGTCAAATCTGGGAAAGCAAAAGTAGGGAAAAATGTTAGATTTCTATCTCATGTCAAAGGACAAAATATTTTCAAGCCTAGTAAGTATTAAAATAGAAATAATAATAGAAAAATACTGATAAAGTCAGCTAATATTTATGAAGTTTAACAAAATGAAGTGACTTTTATATATGTATTCAGTCCTGAATATATGTATATGTATGTATACAAACACATATATACATATGTACATTTAGCAATATGGTCTCCTCTCACTGCTCCTTTTCAACATCATATGGAAGTCTTGAAAAAAGCAATAAAACAAGAAAAGGAAATAAAACTTTGTTCATAGATATGATTTTCTATGTAGAAAATGCCAAAGAACTGACAATAAAACACAATAGCATTTACATTAGCAACAAAAAAATGAAATACACAGGTATAAATCTAACAAGATTTACATGAGGTAAATTCTACAACTCTGGTTAAATAATCAAGGGGGAAATAAATTTAAAGACTACTCCATGTTCACAGATAGAAAGACACAATATTGTGAAAGTGTCATTTCTTCCCAACTTGATCTATTGATGCAATAAAATGCCAATGAAAAATACCAGCAAGTTATTGTATGGACATTGACAAACTGATTCTAAAATTTATGTGTAGAGGCAAAAGACCTGGAATAGTAACACAACACTGAAGAAGAACAAAGTTGGAAACTGACACTAGCCAACTTCAAGAGTTACTACGGAACTACAGTAATTCAGAGTGTGAATAGACACAGAGAGTGAGTAGACAAATAGATCAATGGCACAACTAGAGATCCCAAAAATAGATCCACACAAATATAATCTATTGATCTTTGACAAAAGAGAAAGGTAAGTCAATGGAGAAAGGATGGTCTTTTTACAGATGATGTTGGAAATACTGAACATCCACATATTTTCAAAAAATGATTCTTGACACAGACCTTATACCCTTTCTAAAAATTAACTCAGAATTGATCACAGACCTAAATGTAAATCACAAACCTACAAAACTCCTGTAAGACAACATAAGGGAAAATCTATATGATTTTGGATTGTCAATGAATTTTAAATATAACACCAAAGCACAATTCATGAAAGAAAGAACTAATGAGTTGTACTGTAACCTTATTTTTTTGATACTATAATTTTAAAATTAAAAAATTAGGCTTTGCAAAAGACACTGACAGGGAATGAGGAAACAAAACAGACTGGGAGAAAATATTTGCAAAAGATATGTTTGATAAAGAACTGTTACATAAAATACAGAGAAAAACCTCTTAAAACTCAACAATAAGAAAATAAACAACTGCATTTTAAAATGGGCCAAAGACTAACAGGTATCTAACCAAAGAAGATATACGGATGGCAACTAAGCAAGGATGCTTCCCAACTTAGTCATCATGGAAATGCAAATTAAAGTGTCAGTGAGATACCTTATTCACCTATTATAAGGACTAAGATCCAAAACACCTACAGCACCAAATCCTGGGAAGAATGTGGAGAAATAGTAATTTTCATTCATTGCTAGTGGGAGTACAAAATGGTGCAGCCATTTTGGAAGACCAAAGTGAAAAATACCAATCTGAAAAAGTTACACTGTATGTGATCCCAATTATGTGATGTTCTGGAAAAGCCAAACTATTGAGGAAGTAAAAAGATCAGTGCTTTCCAGGTGGGGAGGGTGGGAGGAATGAATTGGTGGAGCACCAAGGATTTTTAGGGCAGTGAAAATACTCTGCATGATAGCAAAATGATAGATATATGTCAATACATATTTCCCCCAACCCATGGACATAAAGTAAACTGTGAACTTTGGATAACTGTGATAAGTCAATGAAAGTTCATTAATTATAACAAATATACTATTCAGGTGGGACATGTTGATAATGGGGGGGGCTATGCATGTGTGGCAGAGGGTATATAAGAAATCTCTAAATCTTCCCCATTTTGCTGTGAAGTTAAAACTTCTAAAAAAATAAACTTTTAAGAAAAAAATGATCCATTTATAATATATAAGAATGCAACATGAAGTCAAATATATATATATACATACTGAATTGTGTATATTTAAATGTTTACATTATAGAAGACATTAAAGGAACTATCCTCACAGCATTCTGTGATTAAAGAAGTTTAACCACTAGTGGATTTGTATCATAATAATGTGAGGAAACACACAAACAAAAAGAACTTCTCCTTAATTCTTTGTTATAAGAAGTGATTAATACTTCATCATGAAACCAGATCTTAATGAGTAATAAAAAACTGGAATAACTTTTTTATGATTGTAGTAATGTAGCTCTTAGATAAGGATATGGATAATATTGCTCAAAACAAAATCAGTGTTTTCAGTATGATCTGAGCATTGTCACACAAGCACTTCCAAGGGCAAAAATTTTATTATGTCTGTAAGCTGGCTGTAAAGTATGTAAACTGGCTGGTCTTTTAGAATTTTACACTAAGTAATAACAAAAGCTCCAAGCAAAGTTGAGAACTTACAGAAGCAGAACACAAGAGCCCTGTCTCTACCAGCCTTTGCCCTCCCCCTGTCACCAGCAAGACCCCACATGATTAACTCCAAGACATGATCTCTACTGGCCACCTGCATGTACCCACTGACCATTGTTCTATATTTTCCTTAAATCCTTCTTTCCAGCTTCTCTTTTAATTCAGACAAAAGATCTGCTGTGCAAAGCATCCTATGATGGGAACCAAAACTATCCCTTTAGGTAGTAATGACCATACTGATGGTAGAGCTCTGGCTATCCAAGACCACCCAGACAAGTTTGAGTTCAACCACAAACTCAAACCTGTATAGAAGGACAATGTAGTGGCTGACAGTTACCTTGACATAATTATAATGCTAAAATCTCTGCCCAAGGCAAAGCACAAACCTCATTAACATAACATAGAATGAATGCAAGCACGACCTTATGGCTACCTCTACATAAGATGACAAAACTCCCCTTTCTGAGTATTCATCCTAACCCTAAATAAAAGGAACCCATTCACACTTGCTTGGGGAGTAAAGGCTTTGGAAGTTCCTACCTGTGATTTCCTTAATTGCCACAAATAAATTGTCCTTCCTGTGACAACTCCAACTGGTGAAGTCTCTAGCTGTAACTCAGTGAGGAAGGAACTCATGTTTGTTCAGTTACATCCCAGCTATAGATCTTCATGTAGCCTCTACCTCTTCACCCCCAAATCAGTCGTTAAAATGGCCTTTGTTCTTTTTAGGAGAACTCAAAAATTTCATGTTAATCACTCAGAATCCTGTTTGTACTTCCAAGGTTTGTTCAGGGTTGATTGTGAGAGAAAGATTCAGAAAAATGAAGCTCATTTGCCAAGCTGTTTCTAACCTTTCTTTATAATTCTGCTTTTTCTCTCTTTTTTTAAAAGATTTTATTTATTTATTTGTCAGAGAGAGAGAGAGAGAGAGGGCACAAGCAGGGGGAGCAGCAGGCAGAGGGAGAAGCAGGCTCCCCACTGAGCAGGAAGTCAGACCCAGGACTCCATTCCAGGACTCTGGGATCATGACCTGAGCTGAGGCAGATGTTTAACCAACTGAGCCACCCAGGCGTCCCTAATTCCTCTTTCTTTCATGTTAAAAGGGAGGGGAAGACAACAGAAAATGGTTAACATAAAGCCATTGTTATAACTGCAAAGGCTTGTAATTGGGGTTGTTTAATGTTAATTTGCAGGTTTATCGTTACTCAATAGGAGATCACTCCTAGACCCATGTAGAGAAGGAAAAACATAAAAGCACCTCAATTCACTTATGAATCTGCTTAGCATGGAGTTAATTCTAGCATTTTAGTTACATTTAACATGTTAGTTTTAACATTAGCTTTTCATTTACCTCTGTACACCATTTTCCTAGAAACTAAGGTCCCTCCTGATCCTTGATTTATGCCACTACCAGGGGTCTGTTTTCTGTCCTTGAACCTCAGGTTTCTCATGTTTAAAATATAGTTCCCAAAGCTGAATATCTTAATAGCATGTACCTCTTTGTTTGTTTGTTTGGACCCTGAGATCATGACCTGAGCCAAAATGAAGAGTGGGATGCTTAACCAACTGAGCCACCCAGATGCTCCAACAAGTACCTGTTTCTTAAATCTCTGTTAATCCTAATCTGGCCTATCCAAGATTAGGCAGTCTCAAAATTTCTCAACTTCATTTGAAACTTCCCATTAAAAAATTTACTCTTCTCAGACTAGATTTTTATCTCATCTATCCTTGTAACTACTTCCTTTGTTAAACTTACTACATTTTATCTGATTCCTTGACTGAACATGACACTCCATCCTCTGACCTATACATTGGGTCCTGCTTAGTGGGGACCCTGCTTCTTCCTTTCCCTTTGCCCCTCCCCCTGCTTATGCTCTCTTTTTCTCTCTAATGAATAAATAAGATCTTTAAAAAAAAATTACCTGAGGCAACAGAATCTAAGGCTTTAGTTCAAATCCCAAATCTTCCATTTAGGAGCTGAATCATGTGACATAACAATTAACTTCTCTGAGATTCTCTCTTTTATAAAATGGGCATAATTATTTACATAGCAGATAGTTGTGAGAAAACTAAAGGTAAACTAAGAAAGAGACTCTAGAACAAAAAAATAAAAATTTTCATGTTAATCCTCTCCTCACCCTCATACATTCCACATACCGGATAATTTTTTATTTCGGTCACAAAACCCTCTTAAGAAAAATCGTGCTTTTAGCAGTTGAACTTCAGGACCAGAGCATTTGTTGTAGGGAAATATTATTATCTACAGTAAAAATTCCCAATAACTATATTAGTGTTTTTATATGGAAACTTCTTCATGAATTCTTATTAAAAGTCTAAAACATATCAAGTATATAAAAGAAAATTATAAAATATAATTGCTATAGTTATTTGTGTTTTGTTTCCTCTGAGACTCATCTCTCAGTGGTGCTGATATTTGAAAACAACACATCTCTATCAAGTTCAAGTTCTACATACCCTTTACCTTTATCAACTTGCAAAATTTATCAACAAAACAGAGGCTGCTGCAGAATTGCTGTTGTCTATAAAAATGCAAATGGCACTAAATCAAAATGGGCTGCTGAAAAACCAAAAATCAAATATCGTACAAATCACCCAGCTGCCTGGGCTTAGAAAGAGAGCATTTGAAAGCTCATATGTGGACTGATATTGCCAATTGACATACTCTGTTGTTTTAAGCAAACCCTTTAAAAATTCATTGCCTGAGCAGATCTAGCAAACCTGTTTTTCTGGCCAGATATGCTTTTCCTATTTCACTAGCTTATGAGGGTTCATAGGATGAGTTTTAAATTACTCTAAGAATAGCTATAGGGGATCCTATTTACATTATAAAAGATACACTGACTGAACCAGAGGGTTTATGACAATCTGTAAGACTACACAAAGATTTTTCATTGTGTTGTAGGATGTAGAAGGAGCCATTTCTTGAACATATATGGGAAAAAAAATAACCCTTTTTATTTTTATTTAAATATATATTTTTAGATCTCTAGTAGGTTGTCTATTTTCTAAAGGAGAAATTTTATTCAGTTCTTTGCTGACTACTGCTGTTTCTGTGTAATTATATAAAATTATCAGAAACACTAAGTCTGTCTATATCGAAAGTGGAACTGTTCTAAGTTATCACGATATATATCACAATTAGCCTTTACTTTATTTCCAAATAAAAACATAAATATATGTAATAAAATTTTCATTTGGTGCTTAGCAAATGAATACCACTTGCTACACTGTCAAATGGTATCACAACTACAATGGTTGACACTTGCTGAAAATTTCTTCCCATGCTTCATTAGCTAGACTAAGAAGTCAGACAGGAACATTCCTGTCATCAGGATCCCTACTAGATTTCAGATGTTATCTGATTATATAACAGATTGTGATATAAAATAGGCAAGGGAGACTGCTGTATTAAGTGGAACTCTGGCTTCCAGATAACAACATGATTTTGGTTATTATTGTTTATACTTTAGAGTCTCAAAGCACTTGACAACCAACAGTCTTAATTTGGTAGTGAACATGTTATTGGAATGTTGAGTTTGGTAAAGAAATAAATGGCAGCTAAAAGGATGAAGAAACAGAAAGTATGTAAGGCAATGCACTTCTTTTGATTTGTTTATAGTGCTTAAATATCGCGCTCTGACGGAGAAGTAATGAATAGGTCTTGTGCTTTCCTTAAATGTGTTTTGTGCTTGCTTTGTTTTTAAAATATTGATTTGTTTTCCTAATGAGATCACAGCAAAGTTGTTACTTCTATATAAAAGCTTTGCCACAGGTTGCAAGTAGTGAACACTATAAACTCTAATAAAATGCTTGCAATTTCTTTGTTTTTAAATTGAAAATATTCTTCTTTTGGAATATATAAGGTATCCTGGGAGAAATTAATAAACTTCATGCTCTAACTTTCTTCATCCTCCTTAATCTGAAGAAATTGCCATGAATTAGAAGATAATCTCAAGACCATAATGAATTAGAACATAATCTCAAGACCACAATGAATTAAAACATAATCTCAAGACCATGGGAGAACTAATTAAAAAATAAAAATAAACCCTACATTTATCCAATGCCAGTAAACAATATTAAACTATAGAGAAATATGAATGTGAATATTTAAGGATAACATTCTATAAATTTCTATAAGATTCCCACCCAGCTAAAAAGTTGATTATATGTTTACCTTCTAAATTAACTAGTTGACTTAGTTTGTTCCTTTTAGAAAGGTACTGGTAGATGTAGTCTCATAATAAGGAGTGACCCCAAATCTGGCTGCTACTGAGAATATAGTATATGTTCACATACATGTATCAGATACCGGAAGAACCTGGATAGAGGCTGATGCCATTATGGCTAGGGAAGAATTTATCTTGCCTTGAAGCTGAAAGTGCTAATGATTATAAAGAAGAAAGGAGACACATTTGAAATTTATAATACCTCATACCTCATGTAAGGTAAGATATTGCCTGCTCCATGTTCAAAAAATCTGCAGAAACTTATGCTCCAAGTGTTGGCAGAGTAAAATTTAAGAAGTCTGAATATGTGTGAGGATTATGCAAACCAAAAGAGCCCATCTACTCTTAGGCATCCTGCACTCTTCCTTTGCCAGTCAGATCCACCAGCCCTGATGGATTACAGTCAAGAGAACATCCTGCTCCTATGTTGCTCTCTCTAAGAATTTAAGCATGAAGCCTTCAAAAAATACCAAAACAAAACAGTCACTTGGGCTTGGGATGTATCAAGAATAAGACAAGCCACTGACTGAAGACAATATTTCCCAAACACATATGTAAAAAGAGCTGGTATCTAAAATACAAAAAGTACTCATAAAATTAAACAACAAGAAAACAACAGAATTAAAAGATGAGCAAAATATTTCAACAGACACCTTACCAAAGAAGATCTATGGATGGCAAATAAATATATCAAAGGATGCTCAACATAATCCATCATTGGGAAAATTGAAACAAATTAAAATAAGATATCACTACACACCTATTAGAATGGTAAAATCCCAAACACTGACAAAACTAAATGGTGACAAGGATGTGAAGTAATAGGAAATTTGATTCATTGCTGGTGGGAACACAAAATGTTACAGCCATAATAGAAGATATTTTGGCAGTTTTGTTTTGTTTTGTCTTACAAAGCAAGCATACTTTCCATACAATCAAATAATCACATTCTTTTGAATATACCACAATGATTTGAAAACATATGCCAAGAAAACAAACAAACCTGGAGGCAAATATTATAGCAAGTTTATTCAAAGTTGTCAAACCTTGGAAGCAACCAAAAAGTACTTCAATAGGTGAATGAATACATAAGTTGTGAAACATCCAAACAATGTGATTTTTCAGTGACAAAAGAAATGAACAATTAAGCCACTAAAAGAATAATTTTAAGTGTATATTGTTAGGTGAAAGAAGCTGATTCTAAAAGGCTATATTCTGGGTGCCTGGGTGGCTCAGTCAGTTAGGAATCTCACTCTTGGTTCCATCTCAGGTCATGATCTTAGGGTCCTGAAATCAAGCCCCGCATTGGGTTCCATGCTTAGCACAGAGACTCCCCCTCTGCTCCTCACCCTGCTCTCTCTCTCTCAAATAAAATTAATAAAGTCTTTAAAAAATTAAATTTTAAAAAGGCTATATATACTATATGATTTGAACTATATGACATTCTGGAAAGGTGAAACTATGGAGACAGTAAAATGATCAGTAGTTGCCAGGGGTTGAGGGTAGGGGATGAAAGACTAGGTAGAGTGACAATATTTTTAGGGCAGTTAAACTATTCTGTATGGTAATTTAATGACAAGCTAATGCCATTATATGTTTCTCAAACCCATGGAATAGTAATTCATATTAAACTATGGACATTGGTTAATAATAATGTATCAATGTTAAGTTCATCAACCATAACAAATGCCAGGATGTTAATAAAAAAAAAGGAAATTGGGGTGGGATTAGTGGGGTATCTGAGAACTTCTTGGACTTTCCATTCAATATTCTTGTAAACTTCAAACTGCCTTAAAAAGTCTATTAGTTAAAACAAAACAAAGCAAAACACAATAACTTAAAAAGTGTTTCTTGATGGATTAACTGCAGAAGGGAGTGACTAGAATGAGTTCAGTAATTATGTGATCCCTCCCCTGGGAATCAGTTCTCCAAGGCCCACCACTTAACACTGTTTATGTGAATAACACTCCGTAGACTTAGGCAGTGCTTTACCTGCACAAAGGCATTCAGCAGCTACACCCTTATCTCCTTAAACTTAAGAGCAAATACAATCCAGGTCTTAGTATTCAGAGCTTTCTGAGCATAAATGCCAGGGTCTGATATTCCTAGATCACCACAGTTCAAATAAGTAAACACTCGAGAGATAACCATTATAAAGGAAAGATGGCATATGCCAAATGAGGCCAACTTTTAAATCAGCAGGATTAAAAATAATCATGTTATGCAGGCTTAAATACATAGGGAAGACTATAAGTAATAAGAGGCAGAAATAAGATCTCATTTAAAAGTGGATTTCTGATATATGAAAAATGCAATAGTTGAAGAAAAGAACATGGTAGATGGGATTTTTAAATGTGAGTATTATAGTTGAAGGAAAAAATAAATGATTTGGAAGTTTGATCTGAGGAATGTACTGGTTCTGTCTACATTGTTCTCTACTCCCATTATGAATATAGACACACAATCATCAACATGGCTGACATCATGAAATATGAATAAACATCAATGTTTTTCATGTTCTGTTGCTATTTTTGTGAACTTGTATAAGTTATTTAAGTGCTATAGGTTTGTATAAGTTATTTAAGTGCTATGGTATAGTTATTTAAGTGCTATATAGGTATGGTTTTCATCTAAAAAACATATGACTACATTGCTACTGAAGAACTTTTTAAAATGTCAAGATTATATAATATCATGACACTATAACACCTCATTGTTTAATGCTATGACAGTACTACGTTTTTCAGTATATACAGTACTATTATATAGTGCTACTGTAAAACACTATATTAGTATATAGTACTATATAAATAATAATGAAATAAGCAACTATGTGTAAGAAATTAGAAATAGACTTGTAGGAAAAAGATTTAACTTACAGAATTCAGAAGAAACTAAATTTTGCCTACCTTTCTTATGGTTTAAACATGCTCCTTACAAAGATAGTGAATAATAAGCCTGGTTTATGATTCATGTAATAATTAAATGATTCATATAGTACCTTGTAGATTCAAAATCTATTTTAAAATAAAGAGTAGTTTCTTAGATTCACAGCCTAACATATGGATTAAGTTAGTAAGCTATTCTTTCCAGAAAAAAAAAACAAAATAGAACAAAAGAAAACCAAAAAACCCCCAAAACATAAGGATCTTTCCTCAATAACATTAAATAATTGTATGGGCACAATAGTAATATGACATGGGGAGAACTTTTAGATCCTCCTAAAGACCTTTTTACCCTTTTCCACCATTCAGTTGACAGATTCTATTATCAAAAATAAAAGAGATTCTTTTAACATTAATTAATTTCCTCATCTTTTTATTTTTAAACAAAATCACAACATTGTACTCTGTAGCCTTGAATATTTCATAATTTTTCTCAACTAGTATTCTAAATTATAAACTATCAACAAATTAAAATGGATTACATGTTTGACCTTTCCAGTGAATTTTATTATTTTCCTCTGCTTTCCCATTGCTATGCCCTGCTAGCTCCTATTTTATAGAACTTGTTACATTAAATTGTACCTTCAATGTAATATAATGCTTGGTAGGGGAGCTATGCTAATTTAAGAGCTTCTTAGTCAGTAGCCCTAGTGAGAATATACAGCATTTCTACCAACAAAATGATATAGGTTAGAAATAGTATCTTTACAGAGTCACATTTTTCAGAAATTTTGCAGAAAGGGTGTCATGATCTGAATGCCAGATAATTTTCAATTTATTCCCCAAAATGAAAGGCAAATCTGATTTTAATCTTATCTCTGTCTATCTATATTGAGTAACCTGCATCTCAACATAAGGGAAATTACTGGAAGACAGCAATGGGGAAATAGTACTAATTAATCAAGTACCCTTCCAAAAATTAATTTGGTTCAATTTAAGGTACAGTTAATTTTATGGCTCAGGCTCATTCTAACTGATTCTCCGTAGTCTAGTTTAGGATCATAAATGCAGGATAAATTTGTAGCTCACTATTCACACAATTTAAAGTGCAATTTTAAGGTAGGTTGTATTCTTACCAATATAAAAGCTATACACAGTGCAATCTTTAGTCTTTACCTGCTCAAACCAACAATAAAATTATGGTTTAGCAATTTATGTCATTTGTGCAAAAGACTAAAACTTTTGCCCTGTCTCCTGATTGTCACACAATGTCCCTTCTCTTGCATAGGTTCCAACTCTCTTCTGTATTACCTAGGCTAGAAGCCAATTTTCAATAAACAAATATTTCCTTTCCAGCAGATATCTCAGAGATTATTTAACATACAATGATATTTTAAGTTACCAAAGTCTAAGTCACACGTAATATAGTTACAGAAAAAGAAGTGAGTGAAATGTTTTCATGGGCACATATGTGAACTTCTGGAACAGTACAGAAGTGCAAACCTTTAGATTATTTTTTCTCATCACTTCAATTACTTAGAAATTATAGTCATTAATGGTAATACTGTATTCTAAACATACACTAACATGAATGTGGATTATCATTTTTTATTAAATTATTTTAGAAAAAACTTAGAGATTAGAGGATAAAGTAAGAATTATATAATTCTAATAAATGAAATTGAAATTTGATTAATCAATGTAATTTTGTATATGGGTAACACAAACTGTTAGGGGGTTCTTGGGTGGTTGAGGTGGTTAAACATCTGCCTTCAGCTCAGGTCATGAGCTTTAAGCTGGAATGGAGCCTCACGTGGGGCTCCTTGCTCAGCAGGAAGCCTTCTTCTTCCTTCTGGCCCTCCCCCATTCATGTTCTCTCTCTGCCTCTCAAATAAATAACATCTTAAAAAACAAACAAAACAAAACTTGAATCACACTTTGAATCAGGTATTGTCAGAATTTAAGAAGCTTAAAGAAAACCAGCTTTTATACCCAGGATCAATATGTCCTTTAAATGAACAGACAGACACATGTGTGGGATTTCATTTGAAAAATGTAACTATAATTATCAGAGAAAATCAACCAATACAGGTATAATTAACTTTTATTCAGTAAAATTTCCAGCAGAATACACATTATTCAGCTGTATTTTTACCCCAGATTGCCAATGCAGAGTTCCTATTTCAAAATCTTTTACTTTTTCTGAAGAGTTTTATTCCTGATAGTTGAGTAATATTTATAGAAATTTGTCATTATTTAGTTTACATTATAAAGATATTTTCTGAGGCATTAGTGAAGACCTTATGCAGATATCCTTTGGGGGATGCTTTGGTATGCTTCCATATATTCTAAAAGTTGTATAACTTTTTTTTTTTAATAACTTTTTAAAGATGTTTTGACCTACTGATGGGTAAAGGCATTATACCTATCAATTTTAGGTACAGGATGTCTTCAGTTTGGAGAAATTCAGATTCTTGCTTGCTGTTTGCAATTTGGTTGTAGAGAGCTTAAAATCTTCTATATAATAATAACATTAATTATTTTAATTATATCTTGATAATCTTAATGAAGAATCTTACAGGGGTATATTCTTTTCTCTTTTCTAACCTCTTTCTTTATGTCATAGTTTCTCAATATCATCACTAACTACATTTGAAGCCAGATAATTGTCTGTCTTGGGGGTTGTTCCGTGAATTATAGGATGCTTGGCAGAAATCCTGTCCTCTACCTATTAGATGCTAGTAGCAACCATCTCTATGAGTTTTGACACCAAAAGTGTCTCCACACATCACCAACTATGCCCTGGGAAGTAAAAGTGCTGAAGACTGGCAAAACAGACTCTCCACAGTTAATGTAAAGAAGAGGCCATATCAAAGAGGGTATAGGAAGGGCAGAAATGCAGTCTGGAGCTCAACAGACCTAGGGGACTGTCCACAGACAGGAAGGTGTGATGACATGAATTTGGGGAGAGGAAAGAAACAGACCCTCACATGAATCACCCCAAGCACAGGGAACCTGCATGGGGAAGACAAATCCCCAAAACATTTGGTTGTGAAAATCAGAGGGGCATAATTTTGTGAGTTCTTGCAATCAGTGGGGCTTAAAACCAGGAACTTTAAAAATCAGCCAGTTCTGCCCTGGAAGAGCCAACAGAGTGATAGGAAGCTGAGTCACCAACCTTAATGGGACAATAAGATAAACGGACTCACAGAAACATAGCATAGAAGCACTTTGAAAAATGTCTGTAGTATAGAGGAGGGAGATTTGTTTACTAATTCAGAGTGCCCGCTGGAGAGGCAGGGATCATTGGGAGACTTTGCCAAGACAAAAAACTGTCTGGCTCCATACCCCTCACCCCAATACCCTCCAGCCTGGATACATGGATGTCTGTGGGAACCAGCTCAGTGCCAACACTCACTACTTTACTTGCTCATAGTATGCTTTCCCACAAGTTCTCCCACAGAAAAGACCCCTCCAGCCAAACTCCCACTTCATGTCACCTCCCACGGCAGACTCATGCAAATCTTGCTAACATTGTGTGTCCTGTCCTCTTATTCTCCTTTAGAACTGCCCCCTTCAATATGCCCTTGGCAGGAGCCTATCTAAAGTGGTGCACAAGCCTGGTCATGTGCAAGTAGCCCTCAAGGAACCAACACCACTCTGAAATGATTCATACCCTGGGGAGAGGGAAAGATAACCACACACATACCAGTCCCACTAAGCCCCAGCAGTAGTCTGGGAATAAACATCTGGTTTGACTGCAGTCCCTGCCCACCAATGAAGCTCCTCAGGGGACGATATAGGAAAGGTGCCTTGTAGTTTGGTCAGAAAGCAGCTCAGAAATACTCCTGGTATGACCCAACTCAAGCCCAAGGTCACCCCAGACCAGCCAACTAAAAACTTCCTGAATCTGGGGAAGGAAACAGAAGTCCAGATCCAGGAAGCACAGACAATCCCCAACAAAATCAACCCAAGGAGGTCCACACCAACACACATAGTAATTTAAAGTGACAAAAATTAGTGATAAAGAGAGAATTTCAAAAGCAGCAAAAGAAAACAATTATATACAAGGGAAACCCAATAAAGCTATCAGTTTATTTTTCAGCAGAGATATTATAGGCCAGAAGAGAGTGGTATATATTCAAAGTCCTAAAAGGAAACAAAAACAAAACAAAACAAAAACAAAACAAATCTGTAGCCAAGAATACTCTATCCAGCAAAGTTATCATTCAGAATAAAAGGAGAGATAAGGAGTTTCCTGGATAAGCAAAAGTTAAAGGAATTCATCAACACTAAACCAACCCAAGAAACATTAAAGGAGACTCTCTGAGTGGAAAGGAAAGACCATAGGTAGGAATAAGAAAGGTAGGAAGCATAAAAGTAGTAAAATTAAGTATATCTACAATAATAAGTCAAGGGATTCACAAAATAAAAGGAAGTAAAGTATGACACAGTAGTCCTAAAACAAGGAGAGAGGAGTAAAGAATGGGTTCAAACTTAAGTGACTGTCAACTTATTATCTGCATAAGATGTTATAATGTTATATACAAACCTAATGATAACCACAAATCAAAAACCAGTAATAGATATGCAAAAAATAAAAAGAAAGGAATTCAAGTATATCACTAAAGAAAGCTAGCAAACTATAAGAGTTTATGAGAAGAAAGGAACAGAGAAGAACCATAAAAAAAATCATAAAACAAGTAAAATGGTAACGAGTACATACTTATTAATGATCACCGCAAATGATCCAGTTAAAGACAATGTTGATGGAATGGATAAAAAAGCAAGACCCATCTATATGCTGCCTAAAAAGGTTCAAATCAGAACTAAATACACATGCAGATTGAAAGTGGAGCTATGGAGAAGTATTTATCATGCAAATGGTTGTGGGGAAAAAAAAAGCTGGGTAGAGTTTAAAACAAAATAGAGTTTAAAACAAAGAGTTAGACAAAGGATACTATATAAAGGGAACAATCCAACAAGAAGAGATAATAATTAAATATTTATTCATGCAATGTTGGATTCATCCAATGTGGGAGCACCCAAATATATAAAACAGCTAATAGCAAACATAAAGGAAGTAACTGACAGTAATACTATAATGGTAGGGGACTTCAGCAGCCCACTTACATCAATGGATTGACATCCAAATAGAAAACCAGCAAGGAAAGAGTGACACTGAATGACACATTGGACCAGATGTATCTAACAGATGTATTCAAAACATTCTATCCTAAAACAGTAGAATATACATTCTTTTCAAGTGCACACAGAATATTTTCCCAAATAAATCACATATCAGGCCACAAAATGAGTCTCAACTAATTCAAAAAGATCAAAATCATCTAATGCATTTTTCCAACCACAATCCTATGAAACCAGAAATCAACCATGAGACAAAATCTGGAAGAACACAAATACAAGAAGGTTAAATAATATGTTACTAAACAATAAATGGATCACCCAAGAAATCAAAGAGAAAATTTAAAAAAATACATAGAGTCAAATGAAAATGAAACACTATGGTCTAAAATCTTTGGGATGCAGCAAATGCTATTATAAAATAGAAGTTTTTAGCAATAAGGGAAGAAGCAAGAAAAACCCCATATAAGTAACCTAATATTAACCTTACATTTAAAGGAGATAGAAAGAGAAGATCAAACAAAATTTAAAACTAGTAGAAGAAAAGAAATAAAGATGAGAGTTGAAATAAAGGAAATAGAAATGAGAAAACAATAGAACCAATCAATGAAAACAGGAGCTCTGGTTCTTTGAAAAGATCAACAAAATTGATTTTCAGCCAGACTTGTAAAAAAAAAAAAAAAAAAAGACAGAGGACTCAAATACTTAAATATACAAAATCAGAAATGAAAGAGAGAAATAACAATGAACACCACAGAAATACAAAGGATTATAAAAGA
Organism: Lontra canadensis; assembly: GCF_010015895.1. Lineage (NCBI taxonomy): Eukaryota > Metazoa > Chordata > Mammalia > Carnivora > Mustelidae > Lontra > Lontra canadensis. The sequence continues at coordinate 11,237,202 of NW_022631021.1, read as the reverse complement.
ATATTATGAAAAGTTATATGCAGCACACTGGCAACCTAGAAGAAATGGATAAATTCATGGAAACATATAATCTACCAAAACAGAAGCAGGAAGAAATAGAAAATTAAATAGACTGATTACCAGCAATGAATTTGAATCAATAATCCAAAAAAAAAAAAAAAAAAAAAAGAAGAAGAAGAAGAAAGAGAGCTATGAAGCCTCATTATCCCCCCTGAAACCAGAAACCAGATAAAGACACTACAAAAAGAGAACTATAGGGTAATATTTCTGGTGAACATAAATGCAAGAATTTCCAACAAAATATTAGCAAACCAAATCCAACAACATATTACAATAGTCATTCACTACCATCAAGTAGGATTTATTCTATGGCTGCAAGTATGATTCAGTATTTGCAAATCAATCAATGTGATACATCACATCAATAAGAGAAAGGATAAAAAAACCACATGATCATTTAAATAGATGCAGAAAAAGTGTTTGACAAAGTACAATATTCATTCATGATATAAACCCTCAACAAATAGATTTAGAAGGGACGTACTTTATCACAGTAAAGGCCATATGTGAAAAACCCACAGCTAACACCATACCCAATGGTGAAAACCTGACAGCTTTCCCCCTAAAATCAGGAACAAGACAGGGATGTCCACTGTCACAATTTTTATTCAAGATAGTACTGGAAGTCCTAGCCACAGCAATCAGATAAGAAAAAGAAAGAAAAGGCATCCAGATTGGTAAGGAAGTGAAACTCTCACAATTTGCAGATCAATGATACTATTTATAGAAAACCTGAAAACTCCACCAAAAAACTATTAGAACAGTAAGTGAATTCAGTAAGGTCACAGGATCTAAAATCAATATACTAAAATACTTTGCATTTCTGTACACTACTAATGAAGCAGCAGAAAGAGAAATTAAGAAAACAATCACATTTGCAAGTGACCAAAAATATTAACATAACTAGAAATAAACTTAACCCTGGAGCTGAAAAACCTGTACTCTGAAAACCATGAAACACTGATGAAAGAAACTGAAGACCATACAAATAAATGAAACAAAATTCTGTGTTCATAGGTTGGAAGATGAAATTTTGTTAAAATGTCCATACCACCCAAAGCAATCTACATATTTAATGCAAAGCATATGAAAATATCAAGAACATTTTCCACAGAACTAGAACAAATAATACTGAAATTTGTATGGAACCAGAAAAGACCTCGAATAGCTAAAGTGATCTTGAAAAACAAGAATAAAACTAAGTATCACAATCCCAGATTTCAGGATATACTACAAAGCTATAGCAATCAAAACAGTAGGTGCTGCACAAAAACAGACACATAGATAATGGAACAGAATAGAGAACCAGAAACCCATGCTTATATGATTACCTAATTTACAACAAACAGGGCAAGAATATACAATGGGGACAAGACAGTCTCTTTAACAAATGGCACTGGGAAAACTGGACAGCTACATGAAAAATAATGAAATGGAACCATTTTCTTACACTATACACACAAATAAACTCAAAATAGATTAAATACCTAAATGTGAGACTTGAAATCATAAAAGTCCCAGATGAAAACATAAGCAGTCATTTCTTTGACATGAGTCATTGACACATTTTTTTTTTTTTTAAGGCTAGAGAAACAAAATAAAAAATGAACGATTGGGACTATAACAAAATTTTCCTTCTTTACAGCAAAGGAAACAATCAACAAAACTAAAAGACAGCCTACTGAATTGGAGAAAAAATTTGCAAATAGCATATTTGAGAAAGAGTTAATGTTCAAAACATAAAGAACTTATACAATTCAACACCAAAAAACCCCAAAACAAATTCAAGTAATCCAATTAAAAATGGGCAGAAGACATGAACAGAAATTTCTACAAAGAAGACATATAGATGGCCAGTAGACACATAAAAAGATGTTCAAAATCATTAATCATGAGGGAAATGCAAATCAAAACTACAATGAGATACCCCCTCACACCTGTTAGAATGGCTAGAATCAAAAACATAAGAAACAAGTTGTTGTCAAGGATGTGATGAAAAAGCAACCTTTGTACACTGTAGGTAGGAATGCAAACCAGAGAAGTCACTTTAGAAAAAGGTATGGAGATTCCTCAAAAAATTAAAACTAGAACTACCATATGATCCAGTAATTCCACTACTGGGTATTGACTCAAATAATATAATACTACTTTGAAAAGATATATGCACCCTTATGCTTATTGTAGCATTATTTAAAATAGCCAAATTATAGATACAACCCAGTTGTCCATCAATTGATGAATAGATAAAGATGTGGCATATACATAAAATGGAATATTATTCAGTCATATAAACGAATGAAATCTTGCCATTTGCAACACCAGGGCTGGAGCTGAAGAGTATAATGCTAAGCAAATTAAGTCAGTCAGAGAAAGATAAACACCAGGAGATTTCATTCATATGTGGAATTTAGGAAACAAAGCAAAGAAAAAAAGAGACCAACCAAAAAAGAGACTCTAACTATGAACTACGAACAAACGAATGGTTACCAGAGGTGTGTGTGTGTTTGGGGGGGTGTGAAATAGAAGGGGATTAAGAGTACACTTATCTTGATGAGCAGAGAGTAATAGATGTAACTGTTGAATCACTATATTGTATACTTGAAACTATGTTAACTATACCAAAATTAAAATTTTTGAAAAGACCAGAAAGAGAGAGAGAGAAAGAAACACACACACACACACACACACGAATAAAATATACTCCTCACTGAAATTTGGGAAATCTCAAACATTCATGAAGTTAGTTGAAAGAAATTAACGAAGTTAATATAAATTTTAACAGGCCTACTACATGTATGTAAAGCTCTTAAATTCTTTTTGTAAAACTAGCATGAAACTGAAGCTAAATTTAATGTGTACTTTTCATAGTAAAAGACAAATCAAGGGTTATCTGGAATTCTGTCAAATATGTAACAACTATAAATTTTAAAATATTGTCTTGCAAAACTATTCTTTTAAAAATTTATACAGAGAATTAGTCTTTTAATTTCCTTTCACCAATGTTTTAAAGTTATTTTCTAAGGATGAATTCATGAGAAAATAAATGAACATATATTTACTTCTCAAGTAACAGTCTAAGTTGTGAAATCAAAAAAGAAAACCAAGGGGGTCAAGATGGCGGAGAAGTAGCTGCTGAGACTACTTCAGGTTGCGGGAGATCAGCTAGATAGCTTATCTAAAGATTGCAAACACCTACAAATCCAACGGGAGATCGAAGAGAAGAAGAACAGCAATTCTAGAAACAGAAAATCAACCACTTGCTGAAAGGTAGGACTGGCGGAGAAGTGAATCCAAAGGGACGGGAAGACAGACCCCGGGGGGAGGGGCCGGCTCCCGGCAAGCGGCGGAGCAACGGAGCACAAAATCGGGACTTTTAAAAGTCTGTTCCACTGAGGGACATCGCTCCAGAGGCTTAACTGGGGTGAAGCCCACGCAAGGCCAGTGTGGCCTCAGGTCCCGCAGGGTCACAGAAGGATCGGGGTGTCTGAGTGTCGCAGAGCTCGCAGGTATTAGAACAGGGAAGCCGGCTACAGAGACGGAGCCGAGGAGTGAGCTCACAGCTCGGGCTTACCTTGAACCGGTCGCAGGCTCGGTGAGCTCGGAGCGCAGCCGGAGGCCAGGCAGACAGGAGTAATTGGACGCTGTTCCCTGAGGGCGCACTGAGGAGTGGGACCCCTAGCTCTCGGCTCCTCCGGGCCGGAGACTGGGAGGCCGCCATCTTCCTTCCCGTCCTCCGGACTCTACGGAAAGCGCTCAGGGAACAAAAGCTCCCGAAAGCAAACCCGAGCGGATTACTCAGCCCGGCCCCTGGTAAGGGCGGTGCGACTCCGCCTGGGGCAAAGACACTTGAAAATCACTACAACAGGCCCCTCCCCCAGAAGATCAACAAGAAACCCAGCCAGGACCAAGTTCACTTACGAGGAATGCGGTTTCAATACCAAGGAGAGCAGCGGAATTCCAGAGGAGGAGAAAGCAAAGCACGGAACTCATGGCTTTCTCCCCATGATTCTTTAGCCTTGCAGTTAATTTAATTTTTTTTTCTTTTTCAATTTTTTTCTCTTCTTCTGCTAAATTTTTTTAAACTTTTACCCTTTTCTTTTTTAACGTTTTTTAACTAGTTTATCCAATATATATATATTTTTTCCTTTTTATATCTTTTTCATTATTGGTTTTCTTTTTTTTATTTGTTTCTTTTTTCTTTTTTATTTTATTTTTTTTTTCTTTCTGAACCTCTTTTTATCCCCTTCCCCCCCCCCTCACGATTTGGGATCTCTTCTGATTTGGCTAAAGCATATTTTCCTGGGGTTGTTGCCACCCTTTTAGTATTTTACTTACTCCTTCATATACTCTTATCTGGACAAAATGACAAGGCGGAAAAATTCACCACAAAAAAAAGAACAAGAGGCAGTACCAAAGGCTAAGGACCTAATCAATACAGACATTGGTAATATGTCAGATTTAGAGTTCAGAATGATGACTCTCAAGGTTCTAGCTGGGCTCGAAAAAGGCATGGAATATATTAGAGAAACCCTCTCGGGAGATATAAAAGCCCTTTCTGGAGAAATAAAAGAACTAAAATCTAACCAAGTTGAAATCAAAAAAGCTATTAATGAGGTGCAATCAAAAATGGAGGCTCTCACTGCTAGGATAAATGAGGCAGAAGAAAGAATTAGCGATATAGAAGACCAAATGACAGAGAATAAAGAAGCTGAGCAAAAGAGGGACAAACAGCTACTGGACCACGAGGGCAGAATTCGAGAGATAAGTGACACCATAAGACGAAACAACATTAGAATAATTGGGATTCCAGAAGAAGAAGAAAGAGAGAGGGGAGCAGAAGGTATATTGGAGAGAATTATTGGAGAGAATTTCCCCAATATGGCAAAGGGAACAAGCATCAAAATCCAGGAGGTTCAGAGAACCCCACTCAAAATCAATAAGAATAGGTCCAAACCCCATCACCTAATAGTCAAATTTACAAGTCTTAGTGACAAAGAGAAAATCCTGAAAGCAGCCCGGGAGAAGAAGTCTGTAACATACAATGGTAAAAAGATTAGATTGGCAGCAGACTTATCCACAGAGACCTGGCAGTCCAGAAAGAGCTGGCATGATATATTCAGAGTACTAAACGAGAAAAACATGCAGCCAAGAATACTATATCCAGCTAGGCTATCATTGAAAATAGAAGGAGAGATTAAAAGCTTCCAGGACAAACAAAAACTGAAAGAATTTGCAAACACCAAGCCAGCTCTACAGGAAATATTGAAAGGGGTCCTCTAAGCAAAGAGAGAACCTAAAAGTAGTAGATCAGAAAGGAACAGAAACAATATACAATAGCAGTCACCTTACAGGCAATACAATGGCACTAAATTCATATCTCTCAATAGTCACCCTGAATGTTAATGGGCTAAATGCCCCAATCAAAAGACACAGGGTATCAGAATGGATAAAAAAACAAAACCCATCTATATGTTGCCTACAAGAAACTCATTTTAAACCCGAAGACACTTTCAGATTTAAAGTGAGGGAGTGGAAAAGAATTTACCATGCTAATGGACATCAGAAGAAAGCAGGAGTGGCAATCCTTATATCAGATCACTTAGATTTTAAACCAAAGACTATAATAAGAGATGAAGATGGACACTATATCATACTCAAAGGATCTGTCCAACAAGAAGATCTAACAATTGTAAATATCTATGCCCCTAACGTGGGAGCAGCCAACTATATAAACCAATTAATAACAAAATCAAAGAAACACATCGACAATCATACAATAATAGTAGGGGACTTTAACACTCCCCTCACTGAAATGGACAGATCATCCAAGCAAAAGATCAACAAGGAAATAAAGGCCTTAAATGACACACTGGACCAGATGGACATCACAGATATATTCAGAACATTTCATCCCAAAGCAACAGAATACACATTCATCTCTAGTGCACATGGAACATTCTCCAGAATAGATCACATCCTTGGTTCTAAATCAGGTCTTAACTGTTATCAAAAAATTGGGATCATTCCCTGCATATTTTCAGACCACAATGCTCTGAAGCTAGAACTCAATCGCAAGAGGAAATTTGGAAAGAACTCAAATATATGGCGACTAAACAGCATCCTTCTAAAGAATGAATGGGTCAACCAGGAAATTAAAGAAGAATTGAAAAAATTCATGGAAACAAATGATAATGAAAATACAACAGTTCAAAATCTGTGGGACACAACAAAGGCAGTCCTGAGAGGAAAATATATAGCGGTACAAGCCTTTCTCAAGAAACAAGAAAGGTCTCAGGTACACAACCTAACCCTACACCTAAAGGAGCTGGAGAAAGAACAAGAAAGAAACCCTAAACCCAGCAGGAGAAGAGAAATCATAAAGATCAGAGCAGAAACCAATGAAATAGAAACCAAAAAAACAATAGAACAAATCAACGAAACTAGGAGCTGGTTCTTTGAAAGAATTAATAAGATTGATAAGCCCCTGGCCAGACTTATCAAAAAGAGAAGAGAAAGGACCCAAATAAATAAAATCATGAATGAAAGAGGAGAGATCACAACTAACACCAAAGAAATACAGACAATTATAAGAACATATTATGAGCAACTCTACGCCAACAAATTTGACAATCTGGAAGAAATGGATGCATTCCTAGAGACATATAAACTACCACAACTGAACCTGGAAGAAATAGAAAGCCTGAACAGACCCATAACCAGTAAGGAGATTGAAACAGTCATCAAAAATCTCAGACATTTCTGAACAGACATTTCTGCAAAGAAGACATCCAGATGGCCAACAGACACATGAAAAAGTGCTCCATATCACTCGGCATCAGGGAAATACAAATCAAAACCACAATGAGATACCACCTCTATGTAGTCAGAATGGCTAAAATTAACAAGTCCGGAAATGACAGATGCTGGCGAGGATGCGGAGAGAGGGGAACCCTCCTACATTGTTGGTGGGAATGCAAGCTGGTGCAAACACTCTGGAAAACAGCATGGAGGTTCCTCAAAATGTTGAAAATAGAACTACCCTATGACCCAGCAATTGCACTCCTGGGTATTTACCCTAAAGATACAAACGTAGTGATCCGAAGGGGCACGTGCACCCGAATGTTTATAGCAGCAATGTCTACAATAGCCAAACTATGGAAAGAACCTAGATGTCCATCAACAGACGAATGGATAAAGAAGATGTGGTATATATATACAATGGAATACTATGCAGCCATCAAAAGAAATGAAATCTTGCCATTTGCGACAACATGGATGGAACTAGAGGGTATCATGCTTAGCGAAATAAGTCAATCGGAGTAAGACAACTATCATATGATCTCCCTGATATGAGGGAGAGGAGATGCAACATGGGGGGTTAATGTGGTAGGAGAAGAGTAAATGAAACAAGTTGGGATTGGGAGGGAGACAAACCATAAGTGACTCTTAATCTCACAAAACAAACTGAGGGTTGCTGGGCAGAGGGGGGTTGGGGGGGGGTTATGGACATTGGGTAGGGTATGTGCTATGGTGAGTGCTGTGAAGTTTGTAAACGTGGAGATTCACAGACCTGTACCCCTGGGGGAAAAAATATATATATATATATGTTTATAAAAAATAAAATTATAAAAAAAAAATAAATAAAGATCAAAAGAGAAAAAAAAAAAAGAAAACCAAGGGAATAAAATATTTTGAAGTTTGCTTTTCTTATGCCATAGTTGATTTGTAAAATCCATATGATTTTTATTAATCAAATCTATTGATTCTGAGTGTAAATGGTCCTTATGTCTCAAGATGTTGGAATGCTTCTCATAGAATGACAAGTTATCACAAGGAGAGGACAGGAGTGACTCCAAGGTAGAGTTGCTAGATTTATAGCAACAACAACAACAAAAAAAATACAGGATGCCCAGTTAAATTAGATTTTTAAGTAAGTGAGGATAGTTTTAGTATAGGTGTTTCCTAAATTTGTGTGTGTTCTTCTTATTGATCTAAAATTACTATACAGGGGCACCCCGGTGGCTCAGTTGGTTAAGCGGCTGCCTTCGGCTTGGGTCATGATTCCAGGGTCCTGGGATCAAGCACCGCATCAGGCTCCCTGCTTAGCGGAGAGCCTGCTTCTCTCTCTCCCCCTCTCCCTGCTGTTCTGCTTATTTGTGCTCTCTTTCTAGCTCTCTGTCAAATAAACAAATAAAATATTTAAATAAATAAATAAATAAATAAAATTACTATACACATTATACTGATACATGGAGACCAATTACAAAATCTGTCCTATGTAGATGAAAATCAGAATTCAACATCCTTTCAATGATTATGCCAACTAAAAACATGCACATCTGGTGAATGACTACAGCAGATAAAACAATTACTGTAATTTTTTACATAGCCAAGACTTCTGTTCTTCATTAGAATAGACTTTTGTCCTTCATTAGGGTCATCAAAAACTGTCAGCAAATTTAAAAATCTTTAATAATCCAAAGTGTTTAACATCCAAACTCTAAAATATCCCAAAAGTAGGTTTGAACTTTCTGCACCTCCGTTCTGCTTTTGGAAGCCATGTTCAGCCAATATTTCCCAAACTGACAATTATTTGAAAGGCAGATTCTTTGAAGAAACAAATTTAAACAAAGTATCATTTGAAAATGTTGTCATCATGATGAAAAGATTATAGGTACATTATCTTACAAAGTTCAGTTTTATATTAAAAATATTATGATATTTACCATTAAATTTATGGTTTTGGGGTCATTTTTATATTTGTAGTTAATATTGATTATATAAGTATAAAACTGCTTTTAATATTCTTAATATTATTTGTGATATCTTCTTAATCACATTTCTGAGTTTTGCCTTTATTTTATTGCATTATCTTTCTGTTGTTTCTATATAACCAATTTTTATTACTTTTCCTCTAATTTCCTTAAAGTTACTATTTTTTTTTCTAATTATTGAGTTAAATACTTGTTTTGCTGGTTATATATAGTTCATGTTTTCTAATATGTGCTGTAAAAAATATAAATTCCATTTTCTATAATATTGTTTTACATGTACCCAAACATGTATATATAATATTAATTTTTATTTTTATTTTGTCAAACTGTGAGAAGTGTTTTTAACTCCCTTCTTTTAGTCATGACTAATATTACCACACTGTGACTACTTATCTTACATTTATCTTTCTTTTACTAAAACATAAGCTCCTTGATAGTAGGACTTTTTGTCTGCTTTGTTCATTGTTTTATCCTCTGAGTCAAAAGAGAACCTGGAACATAATAAATCTCAGTAATTACTTATTTGGTTCTAGAGGTTTTAGCTGTCTTGAACTAGTTTTTATATCATTAATTTCTTCACATGGATTCTATAATCAATGATGGTGTAAATTGAACCATCAGATACTTTTTGCACAGGCTGGAATCTTCGGTTTATCACTGTTTTTCCCCTTACCTATATTCTTTTCATGGATACGAAGTTCTTTTATTAAATATTACTCAATTTGTGGTATAAAGTGTTTCTAGGTTTCCTTTCACAGATGGTGCAGGCCCTAGGTAATCATTTGCATCATGGTCCTTTTTCTTTCTGAGTTAGGAAGACCCTAACTGTCTTCTATGCCTGTGAATTTAGTAAAATCTTAGACTGTAATTTCTAGAGAACATACACATAAATATTTGTTTACATATAAATACTTAAGTTGTCAATATTTTAGCTGGACTTCACAATTAATCTTTAATTGCCTTTTTCATTTCTAGCCCCTGGCAGTTTCTACTTCTTTTTTTTGAGTTTGGCTACATATTAAAATTTCCTTTATTATGTTTTATGTAGCATTTATATGTGGTTGTGCTAATATTTCTTGTTGAAAGCTCACAAGCTTTCTTTAGATAAGTTTTGATTTAAATCGATTGTACTCAGGTTGCTGACCTAAGAACTGTTCTGTTTCCTTAAGGAAAATGTATACAAATTAAAGGGTTATCCTCTAAAAGCTATCATAACTCTCTTATTTCAGAATTCCTACAGTACTTACTGTTAGACCCATTGATTGAACACCACCAGGTACCAGTTTCTCCTCTCAAACACATTCTTCCTTATTATCATGAAAAAATACTATATTTATCCTAATCTAAGATTGTTCTTAGAGTCCCAAACTGAACATGTTTCAGCTTTTGTTAGTCTTGACAACTAACATTGCATCATAGAGTGATAACTGCCAGTATGGTCAAAGCTGAAGTCTTTTAACAGCACATAATTCCATAAATATTTGTTGTACTTATACTATTTGTCAAACATTGTTCGTCATTATGTACTTGCTAGTTGCTAAAGATATAGAGCTAAATAAAGTAGACAAAGTCCTTACTGTCATGGACCTTATTTTCAAAAGGGGGACAATCAAAAAGGGCAAAGCTGGGCTAACCCAGACACAATTCAGTTCTTCAAAATGTCAGTAACTATTTCAAGAGTTCCTTCTATATTCCAGTGCTACAGTGACCAAGAAAATAAAGAGTTCTGCATAGCTCTTATAGTCAAGTAGGGACAAAAGAAAGGCACTGAGACCGTCACATCACTAAGTAAATAACTATTGGTGTGGGCAGCACAAGCTGAGAAAAAGATTATTTTAAAAATTCTAGCAGAATATGATTGGGATTTTACAATGAGCACATCTTACTATTTCTACACTGGCTAACCTGAGTTTTTACTTGGGAGTTGGATTTTTTATTGGTTCAACTTTTGAGCATGCATTCAATCTCCCCCCATTAGTCTTCAATACTGGTGCCCCAACCTCAAAAAAAAAAAAATATATATATATATATACCGGTGCCCCTGCTAAATCATCTTAACTGACCTCCATGTACTAATATTGGTCCTCAGACATTCTAGGGTTAAGAGAATCTGGCCCAGGTCTTGCCTATAAATTTAGAATCCTCCCTCAATATGCATATTTTTCTAAAAATATTTTTGTTTTGTTTTTGTTTGGTTGGTTGTTTTTACTTTCCTTTCCTCAAAGGCCCTTGGTTGGAAGTTCAACCTTCTTTGGAACTCAGCTTCTTTAATGATACATCCTGGAACTGGTTCTCGAGTTTCTCCACACTCCTGAGGAGATGAGATCCTTTTTATATGCTGTCAAGAAGGTTTGCTGACTTCACTCTTGGCTTTCAACTGCTTGTTAATCACACTCAGGCTTTTCTTTTGAATCCTTTTTCTAGATGTCAGTAGAGTTTGGCAATAGCATACAACCAGTTGCCCTTGATAGTATATTTCCCTCATGATTTTCAACATTGGACTGGTTATTAGATTCATCTTTCACTGGTATACCATCCCAATTTATTACCAGTGAAATTTAAATGATTTGGCCACTTTCTTATGCCGGGCTATCTGTGGCCCATCTTTCCAGTGGTGGGGTACTCACTGCCAGCTAGACAGTGGGTGATCTAGTTCAAAAAACATTTTATCACTTGGTTTCTCATCCTGACACAACCTATCATAGTTTGAATCATTTATTTCATTATCACACATGATTGATAGCTTGGGTGGACTAAAATTTGAATACCATTCTTTTCTAAGATTTGGTAACCATTTTTCCCTTATGATTTTCAATATTAGGCATTAGAATTTTACTGATCTTTTTTATGCCATTTTAAAAAGTTCTGGGGGTATATATATATATATGTATGGGTATATATATATACATATATATATATTTTATCTTAAGATAGGATCATCTTATCAATCTTTTTTTTTATCTCTGATTTTCTGAAAATTTCTAAATGGTCTTATGTTTTAATTAATTTTTCCAGGTCCTGGTTGAAACTTCCCAATCTACAAATGGATGCATGGACTTCAGTTCTCAGAAATGGTATTGAAATGTTCCATTATTAATTTTCTCCTCTCATTTATTTCCATGAGTATTGAAAATCAAATGTTGGATCACCTGAAACTTGTATTAATTTACTCATCTTCCTCTCATTTCACATTCTTGTATTTTTCTGGGAGGGAAGAGTGTCTCCTTTCTGGGAAACTTAATTTTACCATTCAAGCTTTCCCTTTAATTTTTAATTTCTTCTATGATTTTTTTAAAGTTTCCTCAAGCTCTTTTTATGTTCTTTGTATTTAGTTTTCATAGTATGTTGTTTTTTGGTTGTTCTTTTGAGTGGATATATATGTTGGTTGCTTCTGTGAGATTATCAGTTATAGTTTTGAAGCTTTATTTTTTTTTTCTGCTCTTGCATGCCTTCAATTCCTCTGAGTTCCTCTTTAATGTTTCTTTGTTTGATCCCTTTTATGTTAGATTTCTCTAGATGTCTAGTGATCCTTGTCTGTCTGATCCTATTTAAGAGTGAGGCACTAATATCAGGTTGGAAGCTTGCTGTGTATTTGCAAATTTTAAGGGTCAGGTATAGATGAAGGTGACTAAGGAGGATATGACTATTTCACCAGGATCTCTAACAGTTAATATGTCCTTCCCAGGGAGGGAGGATTGGTGTTATCTGTAGCCTGGAAATTATGAGTCTGAGTGTCTGTGATCTGGCCGCTGAGTAGAAACAGGGGTTTGGACCTTCACCATTTAATGTATAGATATTCATTATTCTCTAGTTTCAGCAAGATAGTTTCCGCTTGAGTAGAGCTTACCACTCACAATTCCAAATTCCTTCTGTTTTAACCTTTCTAGAGAGTAGATTTTCAGTATTCTGCCTAGTTGTGCACATGTTGTGTGGAACAGGGTTCTAGGGAATAACCAAGTACTTGGAAAGGGGAGTATATACAGGGGTTTAAATGCCTCTAATAGTTGGGGCACCTGGGTATCTCAGTCAGGTGAGCATCAACTCTGTTTTGGCTTGGGTTGTGATCTCACTGATCTTGATCTCATAGGTCAAGCACTCAGTAGGATGTCTGCCTGAGGACTCTCTCCCTCTGCCCCTCCCACCAGTCATGAGCACTCTCTTTCTCTCTCAAACAAGTAAGTAAGTTTTAATAAGTAAATATATAAAGCCTTCTAACAGTGACATTCAAGAGCTTTCTTTTTTAAATTCCATTTAACCTTGCCTTCACAGGTAGCAAATGCGTCCAATTCTTCATCCTGTTAAGCATATGTTAGTGGCATTTGTTTCTTAATTTCTCCTCCTATAGTCACTTTCTTTTGTTTGCAAAATTAACAGTGAATTAGCAGCTTTCATCATTCAATTAACATCTTTTTTCTTGTGATGTCCTGTGTTGTGTCTTTGCTCTATGGAATTACGTCTTTCAAAAAAATCCCTTATATGGCTATTTTAGTAGTGTTTGTGCAATTTTCAGTGATGAAGATATGTTTGCTCAAGCCGCAATGTATAACCAAAAGTCCATAACTTGCCTTGAAAAGTGACTGCATTGGTGAGTCTCTAATTCAGCGCTCATATCCAGTTATTCTATTCTATTTTTTTTTCCTAAAGATATTTATTTATTTATTTATTTGAGAGAGAAAAAAGGAACAGGCACCTGCACGTGCATAAGCAGGGGGAGGGACAGAGGGAGAAGCAGACTCCCCACTGAGTAGGAAGCCTGAGGGGACTGTTTCAGGGCTGATGAGGGGTCTAAACTTGGAACCCTGAGATCATTACCTTAGCAGAAGGCAGAGACTTCACCAACTGAGCCACTCAGGTGTCCTAGCTGTTCTACTTCAATTCAAACACAGAAATATATCTCCAGCCAGCCTGTTAATCTCCATTCCCTGTGCTAATATGCCATTATATAATTTTAAGACACTATAATATTTGACCTTAGTTACATTTCTCATCTTGTCCTAACAAATTCCATTCCTCAACTGCAACAATACATTTATCTTTCTAAAATATAAACATGACTATGGCATCCTCTTTCTCAAAAACTTTTAACAATTCCTCTAAATCCTAAGAATAGTGTCTAAAGTTCTTAATGGTACACACAAAGTGCTTAATAATGTAACTCTCAGCTACTCCTGCACTTGATTCCACTCAGAAACCATTCCTTTGCCTTTCCCAACCAGATGAATATGAACATGGTACCAACACACACACACACATATACACACACATGCACATATGCTCACATGCTCCATGAATATTAAGCTATTTTCAGTGCCATAAATATTCACAATTTTCTTCTACCTACCCTAATTCCACTATCAAAATTATATTTTCCTTCATATTCTTCATATTGTAGTTTAGTGGTAACTCATACCAAGACATTTTTCCTGACTCTGAATTAGAGGATTTCCCTTCATGGTACTCTCTTTTTAGCCCAAAGTGTCATTTACTACATTGCATTATTTTCTTCTCTCTCTAGACTGTTTGCTGTGCTTTACTCCCAAGACTAAGCTCTTTAGAATGCTTATATATTTCCTATATTCAACTTTAATTCCTGACACACTAGCTAACACATAGTCTATACTCAATAAGTACTTGACAAAAAAAAAATCCAAAGACAACTATAAGTGCCAAAACTAGGGGAATGTGAATAATCTTTGTTATGATTAGTTTGTGGGGAGAAACAACTTGTTATTTGATTCATTCTTTGTTTTTTATGAAGAAGCTATAACTAAAAACTCCTGACACAAAACAGATAATGAGTCATTTATCATCACATTGATTTTCTCATCAGATTCTCTCTCTCCCTCTCTCTCTCTCTCTCTTTTTTTTTTTTTTTTAAGAAAAAGTTTATCTTCTAGAAGACACTAAAGGAGACCTTTTCACTTTGTTTTATGGGTTTTATATGTAAAAACAAGTAAGAGGAAAAGAACAGAGTTTGTGTTTAGTCACCAAAACAAATGCAAAAATATGGCAGAAACAGTAGAATAAGGCCTTTAAAGAGATTTTTGACTTTATGGCATGAAAGTATAATTATTTATAGCACTTAAGTGGTGATATAAATTAAATGAGAATTATAAATTCAAAGTTAGTTTAATCATAAGAGATGAAGAAGAAAAATATGGCTTCTCCTAATTATCAATTAGCAATCTCCTGATAAGCTGCAAGAGAGAAGATAATAAATATATGACTATTCTACAAGTTAAACAAGTGTACTGGAAAGGAATACAGTTAGAGGGATTTTCCAATTAGACTGTGGCACTGAAAGCAAGACAAATTGAAATAGATCCTTCAGTGGAGACTTTAAATATCAGAATAAAATCATCCTACTTCAGTATCACTATGGCAAATGTAGAGAAGGGAACCATGAATGCGATCACATTTTATTTTCAACTGTTTCTTACTGCTATGCAAGGCTTAACTTGTAAAAGGTTTATCATTTCAAAGATACAATTGCTGGTATCTTACTGAAAGGCAAAGCAGGAGCAAAATGACACATTATCAAGAGGCATTTTTTTCTTTATTATTCTCCCTTTTTATTTATTTATTTCTGCCTTTTTCTTAATAAAAGAAGAATGAAAATGGAAGGGGAAAATATGACTCCACAGTTTAAAAACATCCTGTATTATATTTTTAGATTTTATTTGTAAATTTACGACCAATGTTTTATATGCATTTTTCACATGCTAGAAACATCAGATTTAACTTAACTCTGTTTATGCTTTCTCTTTTTCCTGTAAATAAAAGCCTAAGAGAGTTTTCATGGATTACAGTTTTTCCCATTCTCCTTTCATCATAGTTCATTGTTTTGCATAATGTATGAAAAAGATATATAACATACCAGTCTATTTTAGTATGAGACCAGGAGAAATACATAAACCTTACAAGTCTTATAAAACCCTTCAAAGGTAACTCTGCAAGAAAAAAGAATACTGTTTTTTATATTGCTTTTTAAGATGGTAAATAAATGTTATTGAAGTAATAATATTAAAATGGCTAAGGTGAGTTTTAAGTTGGTACGTAAATGTCATTGAAATAATAATTTAAAAAAATTAGGTGTTCATTCCTTAGAGCCTAAAATTTATGTTTATGCACAACAGCATTCCTACAGAAAGGACATCAAGCACTATGTACCATAAAGATTTTCCAGTTCTTGCTAATTGAGAAAAGTAAATTTAAAATTTTTAGGAGGAAACTTCATGACAGCATAGGAATAGATTACACAATGCAATATTTTCCTGAGTTATTTAAGATTATACTTACATCTTAAGCATTTAGCTGGATAGGAATGTGTAACCAAAGAGAAAACTTAGATAATCTGTAACTTTGAATTAGTGATGATTTAATTGGTAGCAGTAACTACAGATATTTTTTGTCTTATTTTGTGTTTAAAATTATCTTAAACCTCCATAAAAATATAAACTAATAATTATAGTTAGTTGTTTCAAATACTAACTTCAATGTGCTCCGAGCTTAAGACATATTTAAAGGAAAGGCTGTTCTCCTATTCTACCATGTTGTACTGATTTATGTTCAATATCATTTAAATAACTAAACATAAAACATGTTAAAAACTCTATATATTTATAGTTTTCATTGAACTATATGACCTGAGAGAAGTTTTAAAAGAGGACTCACAGAATTAAAAAGCTAATAAAGTTTAAATTAACAGTAATTTTATATGATTGGCAACATTGCTGAATCGTTCCCACTGGATGTAACATGACTATGATACTCACCATTGTCATGCATGTTCTGTGTTGCCCATCCCATTTATACTCCTCTTTGCCCTATAATGACTCAATTCTTTCACACTTTTGTGTTCAAATTACTATAAAATCTTCACTCATCCTGCTATAATATGATGTCAGGTGGCTATCACTTGGCTCCAATTCCAAATATACAAAATAACCCTGCCCAAATTATTTTCTATTAATCTCTGATAATGAAAGTAATACTACTAGGCTACAATGTAATGAGAAACAGAAAGGTGTATGTAAGCCATAAATTCCGTGTCAGTACCTAATTACACACATTCACAATCCAAATAACTAGGAAATGATTTGTGTTTTTGAGGTATTGATAAGTATTAAAATATAAAATCAAGATCAATACTATGGAGAGTTTTTAGACATGAAGTATGTCTATGGTCCCTAGTCTGGAAAACACTACCAGAGAGACACCCTAAGGGTTAGATCCTACCTAAAGTTACACAATAGCAAAATGTGAAAAGGGAGTTTATTTTTATGCCTTATACTAATTTCTATGATTAGAGTGAGATCATTTGCCTCTGAAAAATTAACAAAAGATAGCAGATATAGAATTATACCTGAAGTGCTAAAGCATGGGGAAATTTAAATATTTTAAGGAGTTAATGTTTTCAATTCAGCAAAATTGGTGTGTACCTTTGAACCAAAAATTTATTTCATATAGTGTGCTATTAAATTTAGAATGTTAGAACAAGGAGTTCCCAAAGGGTGCATATATATATGTGTATTTTATATATATATATTATATATATATGTATATATATAAATTTTTAGTAATTATCTAAATATCCAGGATATGCAGAGACATGTAAATCTGTAATTATCCTGAAGCAAAAATTTATTCATGCGTAACTCAAAACTGATATATGGAAGTCACTTAGATAATAAATATGTTTGACTGGTCTTTCAACATTTGCCCTGCTGCTTATCATTACATGATCTTAAAAAGAATGCCACCTCTTAGTACTAGTTATAAGAATAAATGGTATATGGAGAGTCTGAAAATGAAATGGTTCTTTACTAGACAATAAATATGTAAATATCTTGGGCTTTGAGTTTACCATGTAAAGCAGTTAATTCTATTTTTTTAGGTACATTTTACAACTTTGAGGGGTAAAGTATATAAAATACTTGCAAATTTAAAAAGCAAAAAACTGATTGATACAACAATTGATACAATTGAGGGGACGCCCTGATGTGGAAGATCATAAGTGGTCAGTGGATAATGTACAAGAACTGGGTCTGTTTAGTAGCTGAAAAAAATGCTCAAATGTATATTTAACAATTTTATTTAAATGTGGTTTTAATAGAGTGTTATAAATTAACTGTTGCAGATGTAACTAGATCCTGTTCTAGACCTGATAAAAAATACATTAACTTTGATAGCTACTTTTCATTTTATTTATGGTCTCAAGTTCAATGGCTTTAATTTCATGAGTAAATATTACAGTAAATGTTTTTACTCACAGTTGTGTCCAGTTACTAGAATAAATTTCCCATTCCTCACCTGTTGTATTATATAAATTCCAACTCTTTTTATTTCATGCAATAGGCAACTCAAATAATCCCCATAACTATGATATTTTGAAAGCATATTACAGGATAAATAATTGGGATATAGACTTGCATTATTTTGTCCTACACACACACACCAAACATTCATTCTCTTCTGCACTTTGAACTTTTATACTACAGGGACAGAAGTAGAAGTTGGCTTTTATTTTTAAAAAATACGGAGTGTGATATTTGGGTTTCTTGGGGAAATGTAAACCAGGCAAAGAAAGGAGCAAGATGAAGGGCAGTGTTGACAATAGAGGAGTAAATATCTTAAGAATAAAAAAGAAACACAATTCTTGATGGGGGGCGGGTATATCTATAGTATTCTCTAGCAGGGCATGTTGTCCTACTATGCTGGGATTGTAGAGTAGAGTGGATTTGATTCAGAAAAAAATAAAGAATATGCCACTTCTTACAAACATATACACACTTAGATCTGCTATGTATAAGTAATTCATCCAGGATTGCTAAGAGACTGCAGTCCGGGCATATGCATAGTATAGTAGTAGCAATCTATAGAAATGAAGCAAGATGGTTTTCAGACAAGAGTGTTGACCCAGTCACAGTATGGCATACAGGGATGAGTCTGGACTCTGAGAAGTAACTACTGATTTAGAATATACCACTAGTCTATACCTAAATCAAAGCTGATTTAAAAATGCTTATGTGATAAAATAGAAAAAGAGAAAACAAGCATACATCTGGATGGTACTGAGTGAAATAAAGGAGACTATGAAATGCTTCTGAAAATCCATTCTGTATCCAAGTCACATAATAAGTTATTGATATTTTGTCCCATAATGGAAAACTGTGCTTTTTATGTAGAAGCAATTATCCTAGGAATCCATTCAATGACTCAAATTTATATAGGGCTACTGGCATGGGACATTCATTAAAAGACACACAGGCTTCCAATGAAAGGAATCATAGAATAAATAGTGAGGAAAGAGATATCTGACTGGTCGTTTTCCCAGTGAGTTGTTTTCCCATTACTCCCAGGAAGGAGAGACTAGCAGTGCATTTTTAAAAGCTCATTAAAGACATAATGTGAGACATGCCAGCAGGGTTAGGAGACAGAAGTTAGAGATTTGGTAGGGCAATCAACCATTTAAAAGAAGAGATTTAATGTGACCCCAAGTTATCTGATACAAAATTGAATTTCAGTTTCTGAAAATACTAGGGACCCACCCTATTCCCCACAAGTTCCATGGAGAAATGGCAAAACTACGGAAGCAGATAGCAGCCTGATACACACAGATGGTACCTTCTGAGGTGTCCAAGCTGCTAGTTCTGGCCAAGTGTTGCAAAGCCAAGTTAGGCTGCAAAGAGTAGAATTGTTTCTTCTCGAATTCATGATGTAGGCTTGACTTTGAATATATTTACTAAAAAGAAGAGTCCTTTACCTGCCTATCCTACATTCCTTTTAAGCCTAAGATATTTTCATGTGACTCCAGGTTATGGAGAAATGCCAAGACACATTAATGAAATTCATATTATATCATCCTAGGATTTGAGGCTTGGCATGCACTTATATTTTAAATTTAGAAAAATTAAGCAATTACTTTTTTTTTAAGTTTTATTTATTTAAGTAATCTCTACACCCCATATGGAGCTTGAACTCACAATCTCAAGATAAAGAGCTGCATGCTCTTCTGACTGAGCCAGTCAGGTGTTCCAAGTAATTAGTATTTCTTACACTGCGATATGGTGAGGGATGATTCATGCCACTTATACTTTCATTGTCAATACTCTCCATGATAGTCACAAACATAACTGCTTCTCCAAAGCACTGTAGGATTTCAAACAAGGAGAAAAATCTGACGGGAGTTCAGTTCCTAGTGCTTAGCAAATCCTAATTAGGTTGGTCAACATCAGCCAGTTCCACCTTCCAAATACCAAATGTTGTGATACATGCTGTGTAGGATAGGGAAGCAAGC
The DNA here is from genome assembly GCF_010015895.1 of Lontra canadensis. NCBI lineage: Eukaryota > Metazoa > Chordata > Mammalia > Carnivora > Mustelidae > Lontra > Lontra canadensis. Next base: position 11,217,069 of record NW_022631021.1, on the reverse strand, counting down.
AATTGGCCAAAAGAAAGAAGTACTAGGATCAGATGCAAGAAAAGAAAGCAAAGTGAACCTGGCAATAAGAACAGCCTTATTCTTCAAGAGTACAGGTTAGTGAGATTAATTTTATTAAGGGATGGGACATTGAAGTAATAGCCAGAATTGGCCAAAACATCTATTAATCTTCATAAATGATTCCCAGTTTAAAGATCTTAAATTTATTTTCAAAGCCACATTGCAGCCCCCAAATTTATCTAAATACATTTTCATGAACTTGTAAGTTTAGAATTAAATGAATGATTTTTTCAAGAAATACAGTCTGGTAAAGGAATAGAAAAAATATGATGGTCAGTGACATCTATGGGCATTGCTGTTCTCCCAAGGTATGCTTATATTGTGCTTCTAAAGAGTGATAAAAATGGTATATTTAACATTTCATATAGTAACATCTCACATGGTTGACCAATTGTAGGAGATAAAACTTATCTATATATTTTTCTCTGAACATAAGCTTGTATTTAGAGAACTAGCATAAATCTTATAAATCATAAAATACAAATTATAAGAATATGCTTTTATATTCTATATACAATTTTGAAAAGACATTTTAAATGTGCTTAAAGTTCAGTATACCTGCATATAAGTGCTTGCATTTCCTAATTTTCTGTATAAATCTTAAATAAGTGATAGACATGAGATCTCTAAACCCACAAATGTAGACTGTCTATTCATGTTGCCAAGAAGCCAGATGGCATTCAAACTTTAAAAAAAAAAAAGAGCTTTTCCAATACCCATATAACACCTGCCCACTTCATTTATTAGATACTCAAAAGAGATACTAAGGATGGGATTTAATACCTTATACACTATATAACTGTTATGAATAAACCAATGATATATATGCATATTATTAAAATTATTCTTTCATTCAATATAATTTTAGTGATATTAAATAATATATAATAAATATTAGAGTACCCAAACTAAAAAGTAGATCACTTATTTTAGGTTAATTTCCTTAAAGGAATCAAAGAGAAATCTTGCCACATGTACATATGTCAGCATTGTCGTATACAGTAAGTAATTAATTTGTACTATTAAAAAAGCCTTTAATGCTTCAATTTTATTTTTTTCTCCATTAGTTTTATGAATTCTGACTTTATGAGCTCACACATCCCTACAGATTTTAAGGGTCTGCATTTTCTTATGTACAGATATATTGAAACATAGTTAATAGCATGATAATCAGTTTTAATACATCAGGATGTGAGGTTTTGAGATACTAAAGAATAAATTTAAAAACAAAGTATTTAGAGATCAACAGTTCTTTCCATATGTTTTAAGTACTTTTATTTCATTTCCTGAAAAATTATTAGATTATTTTAATTAAGTAACAGAAGAGGAAGAAAATATACATGAGAGAAGCTGTACTGTCTATACAGTTCTATAGGTCCTAATTCTAAAACTTATTATGTCACTAGGTCAACAGAAGATTCACTCTGTCTAGCTCTTTTACATCATTTAAGTTAAAAGGCTTTGGGCTAACAACTCATTCCGAAAAAGCCACAGAACTACCACAAAGGCAGGAGAATCTAAGATCTGTTCCCGCTTGGACTAAAGACAATGATTATCACATAAATGGTCATGATATTTTTACATTTAAATCCATATAAACAACAATGCCTAAAAAATGTAGAGCCATCCTGAACCTTCTATTTCCACATTCAACCAATATTAAAATCTTTGATTTTTACCTCCCAAATCTCTTTCAACCGTAGCCATTTTCTCCATTTTCATGATCTTTTTGTGGACTCTCATCACCCTTATCTAGGTCACTTAAGTACTTGGTACTTTATTTCCTTAGCCAAATAAATAGTTCCCAAAGTTACTTCTCTAAAATTTGACCATTTAACTCCTGCCTTACAAGCTTTTAAAGGACTTTCTCTTGTTTACAGATTAAGTCCAAAGTCCTACAATCCATATTTTTAATTTAAATGACAATGAAATCTTTGTAAGCCAGTGACATCTTCAGGCTATTTCCACCTTTCCTTGCTTCATGTTTTTTTTCTTCTGCTTTTGTTAATGAAATATATCAGTGTGATGTGCTCCTCCTTTAAGGTGGAAGTCAAAGGATACCTCCTTTGGAGGTATCAAAGAGGTATCTTGAGGTATCAAGGGCCCATCAAACCTGAGTAGGTAACTTTTTACTGCATTTTCCTACTGAAGATTTGTTATGTATTTGTAGTATGTTGCCCTTACACACTCTGTTATATTTATTTTTGCAGATTTCCTTAATAAACTGCAAACTTATTCATTTAAGATACATATTTATCTCTAAACCTATATGCCAGGTCAGAAATACTTAATAAATGTTTGTTATATAAACAGATGAGCTACTTAATTTTTAAAAAAAGATATTTATGTAGAGTGAGTAGGTTATATATAACACAATATAATGCTATTCTGAAAATATGTGATCAATATATATAAAACAAAGTGAATTCCTTTCTATGTCTAAAGTACTGGGGGATATTAATAATTTTCACTAATTTTGTACACTCTATCGCACATATACACTCACACACACATACATATACACACACTTTGTTTCTGTCTCTTTCTCTTTCTCCTACACAAATAGTTGCACTGATAATTCGATTGAAACTACTTCTAAGATAATCTTCAAAAATCTCATTACTAGGTTTATAGTTCTCCCAGACTTAAAATATTTGAGAGAAGCTTGGAAAACTTTTATGGGTGAGGAAATATCATCCTATTAAATTTGGAAGGCAAGAAGACTTTTCAGCCATATAAATTGGTCTACAAAAGGTATTGCTAAGGAACTAAAGTATGCTGTAAACGCACTGATGCCCTGACCTGTAGAGATACAGTAATTCCACTGACAATAAAAAGTATGAGCAATTTTTTTTTCTTTCCTTATTGCCCAGTGTCTTTGATGAAAAAGTACTGTCAAACTAGACCTCAGAATGTGGCATTAAAGTTTAATTCTGTCCAATCAGGTAGGCAGAGATCAAATGCTGACACTGTTTTTTATTGTGGAAGAGAGAACTTTCTGAAAACTCTTTTAAACCATTGCAGCAAGCCAAAAATATTATAATAGCCAAGAGAAAACATTTTCAGCTTTAATTTTTTCTTTATTGTTTAAAATATCTGTGTAAGTAGAGTGTAGAATATAATCAGAAAATTTGTTCTTTTTTCTTTCTTTGTTTCTTTCCTTTTTCCAGAGCAAGCATTTTATTTTTATTTCAAAGTTTAACCTTATTAATCCCAAAGATTCCTGGTCAAGCTTTTGCATAAACACTCTTACATATTTGGTAATCCTATAAATTCATTGCATTAACAACAGAAAAATAAAATGGTAAGTAATTTTTTGAATAACCACATAATTGCTTAAAATTTGCATTTGGCAAATTTTCATATAGTTAGTTTCCAATACAGGACAAGCACTGAACCCTAAAATAAACAAATATATGTTTGAAAAAAATAGTGTTAAACTGTTATTTTATCTGCTGATAGAAATTAAAAATCACATCATTCTAAGAGGAATTGCTAAATGATGTATACACTGAAAAAATCTATGTTTTAATATTTTATTTTCTATTGAAGTATAATTAATATACAGTGTAATATTAGTTCCAGGTATACAATGTAACTAGTCAACAATTCTATACATTTCTCAGTGCTCATCAAGGTGAGTGTACTCTTAAACTCCTTTACCTATTTCACCTATCCCCCACCCACTTCCTTTGGGCACTGCCAGTTTGTTTTCCTATTTAAGAGACTGTTTTTTGTTCATACCTTCTTTTGTTTGTTTTATTTCTTAAATTCCACATAGGAGTGAAATCATATGAAGCTTTGAGATTCCAACCTCAAGGATATTGTTTTGTACAGTAGTTTTTCAAGAATTACTTACTGAATTAAATTGCCTAATAATTAGCATTACTATGAAATTCATGTTTTTCTCAATTCTAATCTTTTGAAATTAAATGAGTATTTGCCTGAAAGATATAGCAATCACCAACTTTCTGTATAATTTTATGAGTAGATCGTTAATGTTATTTTATTTTCTATATGTGGTAATAAACTAAAATGACCTTAACTACATCCCCTAGAGGAATAAAAATCTACATAAAACCTAATTTTGTGAAATACAGCAATCCTTATGTGTGTTTTATAGAGTCAAATTCATCATATTGAATAGAGTTTGTCACTAATATAAATTTTTTAAAAGAACTATTTATTTATTTGACAGAGAGAGAGATCACAAGTAAGCAGAGAGGCAGACAGAGAGATGGGGAAGCAGGCTCCCTGCTGAGCAGAGAGCTCAATGCGGGCTTGATCCCAGGACCCTGAGAGCATGACCTAAGTCGAAGGCAGAGTCTTAACCCACTGAGCCACCCAGCTTCCCTAAATTTTCTTTTTAACATATAAATTTTTGGGGGGGGGTTACTGTCATATTTGGTGTGTTTGACATTGTTTTGTGTCTAAAATAATACAAATTTATCTTTTAAAAATAATGATTTGGTCGTGAATTACTGTCAGATATTTTGAAAGGCAAACTACAATATAAATGCTAACCATTGATCATATAGTTTTACTTACTTACATATGGAATGACAAAGAACGTGTATATCACAATATCACTAAACAGAGAAGAATGTACATGCATTATATTCAAACTCAATTTCAAAGGTTATGAAAAGGTTGAAAATATGCAAATATTAATGTAATTCTATCTTAGTAGTATGATGTTGATTTAGTGAAATTATATTTTAGAGTGATTTAATATACTGATAGTTTGAAGATCTGTAATTCATATTAAAAACACAGTGGTTAAAGTAAATAGAAAATATTCCCTGCTCATGCATTGGATGAAATATTATCAATATATTTTGGAAGAAACAGTTATCAGTTATTGAATTCTTGAAAGAGGAATGGAAATAAATCTCAAAACCAAATATTTTGCAGTTACTTGAGGAAAATACAGAATAAAGATGCAACAGTTTTATCTTAATAATGAAAATGAGATGTGTTCTCATCCCCACTCTCTTGGCCCTGGCCTGTGTTTTACAGTTCTGCAGACAACTCTTAGCACAGGTCAGTGAAGAGAGGTAACATGAAAAATGATGAGCTCTAGAGAGTATCCAAGAGTGTTTACTAACTATATTAACATTTGTGTTTGTATATTCCCATCTTTCTGTGCTTTGAAATAACTCCAATCTATACACTCCTATAAAAGGCAAGCAAATTCCAGGCTAAAGTCAACACCAACCAACTAGGGTCAATCCATTCTCTGTCAATCAACAGATTTAATGCAATTCTCATGAAAATACCAATAACATTTTCCATAGTACTAGAACAAATTAACACTAAAATTTGTATGGAACCATAAAGTACATTAAATAGCCAAAGCAACCTTGAAAAATGAGAACAAAGCCGGAGACAATTACGATGCCAAATTTTAAGATACACTATAAAGCTATAGCAATCAGAACAGTATACCACTGGCACAAAAAATAGACACATAGATAATGGGACAAAATAGACAGCCCAGAAATAAACCACACTTATATAGTTAATTAATTAATCTGTAACAAAGGAGGCAAGAATATACAATGGGGAAAAGACAGTTTCTTCAACAAATCATACTGGGAAAACTGGACAACTACATGCAAAATAATGAAATGGGACCATTTTCTTATACTATACACATAAATAAACTAAAAATGGATTAAATACCTAAATATGAGTCCTGAAAACTTAAAACTCCCGGAAGAAAACAATGGCAGTAATTTCTTTGACATTTAAACATTTTTCTAGATAGGTCTCCTCAGGCAAGGGAAACAAAAGCATATTAAACTATTGAGACTACACCAAAATAAAAAGCTTTTGCATAGCAAAGGAAACCATCAACAAATGACAAGTCAACCTATCAAATGAGAGAAGACATTTGCAAATGATATATCCAATAAGGGGTTAATATCCAAAATATATAAAGAACTTTTACAGCAAAAGACCAAAGAACCCCACAAGTAATCCAATTAAAAATGTGCAGAGGACACAAGTAGACATTTTTCCAAAGAAGCACAAATGGACAGCAGATACATGAAAAGATGCTCAACATCACTAATAATGAGAGAAATGCAACCCACAAATGAGATATCATCTCACACCTGTCAGAATGACTAGAATGAAACTGACAAGAAATAACAAGTGTTGGTAAGGATGTAGAGAAAAAGGAATCCTTGTGCACTGTTAGTGGGAATGCAAATTGGTGCAGCCACTGTGGAAGACAGTATGGAGGTTCCTCAGAAAATAAAAACCAGAAATACCATATGATCCAGTAATTCTACTACTGGGTATCTATCTACCCAAGGAAACCAAAAACATTAATTCAAGAAGATATATGCAACCCTGTGTTCATCATGTTCATCATGGCATTATTTGTAAATTTGATTTTTCATTCTTAGTCAAAGTTTTATTTTTTGGAGAGTAAACAAAATCAGAAGTTGTTAGAGGATTACATAGTCCATCTGATATTTCCAAAAACATAAACTCTATGTAATGGAAAACCACCTAAGTATGGCTGTTAAAATACAGATGTTTTATTCCAAGTTATAAAATGAATTTACTTGCAAGAAAAGTGATTGATGATTGTTGAAAATAAGTTACTGTAGATCAATACCTTTACGCTGCATACTTCATAAGTTAGGTACCACCTCTGATTTTTCTATACAAGTACAGAAAGAAATAGCATCTATCTTTCCTTACTAATGACATGATGGGATTCAGGAAGGCTTCCTTATCTCAGATATTTGATTTAACAATATGTTACAGTTGCTTAGATCTTATAATTAAAAATTTATTAGTTTTTCCTTTCTTGAATATTTTTTAAAAGGAAAAATACCAATGTGAGTATCAAATATTTTTACCTCTTTTAATATAATACATGTAGTAGTACAAACAAATTACACTCAGTTCATGGCAGAAACTGTAATGAAGCTTAGGTGAATGAGAAGGGCAAGAATATAAAGTACTTCAAGACTATGGAGGCAATGATGAAGATGAAATGAACTTGGAGGAAATATCAAAGGGAGGGGACATTTCCAACAGGATGGCGGGAGAGTTGTGGCAGATAGAAAGGGACTCTGAAAACCCAAAAGTAAAGAACACCAAGGTAAGAAACTGTCTGGAACAGGATTTCACACATTAAAAACAAAAACAAGTATCTTTGTGTCTCAGTGCTTTGTTTTATAAATTATTTGTTATATTCTTTATAATCTACGTGGTGCCATAGAAAAAAAGTTATGTATAATGTTTTTACTTATTACTATAGCCCTCTGCCATGTGATTCTAATTTGGATTTTAGTGTAATTTTAACATAGTTTTTATGGTTTAATAAAACTTGCACACATTAAAATGCTATTAAACTGTTACACATGGTTAATAATACTTACGGACTTCTGAAAGCAGCCATTATTAAACTGAACAAAGTCATTAATGTCTCTAAACTTTGTACCAGGATATAAACTACAAAAGAGATGTTAACCATATCTACAGAATAGTCATGGCATCTGACTGTATATATATTTTTCTTTTTTACTATATGTATGTTTTTTTGTATTAGTACTCTAACAAAAATTAAAAAAAAAAAAGAAAACAAACCTTACTGTATTCTAGAATTGACTTTCCTACTGATCATGACTGTGAAGCCAACTGACAGTACAAAACTCCTATGCTTTTGTTCCTTCATCTATGTACTAACCAGATTATCAGAGGTAATCTCTATAACCTTCTGCAGTCCGAAAATTCAATGTGTTAGTAAGAACTCACCCTAAAACTCAATGTGCTAGTAAGAAACAACCATTTGAGTTCAGGACTAGAAATATAATCATAATTATTATATTTTCTGAACAAAAGGTTATTTTCATTTATTTTAAATAACAAATAATGAAAAAGATTTTTAAAATTTATCAATTATTGACCATATTTTTATTTTCAACATTCATATTATTAATTTAATATGTTTCAGTGGGCAATATAAATGAACTCACTCGTGAGCTTGAGTTGCTGAGCACATATTGTTAAAAATAAATTTAGGTATTTGAAATGTCCAGTCATGTCTCAAGAAAGGATCTAAGGTATGATTATAAAATTGTCTTTAAAATATGGTTGAATTACTTAAACATTATGTTTCTTGGCACCTAATAGCCCAGTTATTTTTCCTAACTAAAACTAATCCTAGCTTATTTTGCTTAAAATGGTTAACTGATTTATGTCAGTATGCAAAGCAATATTATGGACTTAATTCATTTTATAGACAAATATACAGTAATGAAGAAACTAGCTACATATCACTGGCTTATTCATTTTACCATTTTCAAGGATCATATTCTAAAAGGTCAGACTTCAGTACATCCTTTTTTTTCCTTTTCTCTTTTTTTTCCTATTTAAGGACTACCCATTCCTTTCAAAATTTAGCTACAATCAAGAAGATTAAAAAATGAATACTAGCTACTCTTTCTTTTTTAAGATTTTATTTTTAAGTAATCTTTACATCTAACACAGGGTTTGAATTAACGACCCCAAGATCAAGGGTTGCATCCTCTACCGACTGAGTTAGCCAGGCATCCTAATACCAAGCTATTCTTAAAATGTATCATTGGTCTACTTATAAAGTAATTTAAATGAATCAGATGTCTTCATGATAAAAATCAGAGATCACCAGAGTATAAATCTGACACACCTCAGTCCTAGTGAAGCCCAATACTCAATGTCTGGGGAATAAAATGGAGATATTTAAATGGGTCCACATATGCTTATCAATTTCTCCCTGGATCTAAGTCACCTTACCACATATAGTTAAAGTACTTTCTCAAGTATGCCACTGCATTAATACATGCTTTTACTCCACTGCTTTAACTGGGCAGGGCTATTATTTAAAACAGTCTTGTAGACACAGAAATAATTCAATAAAGAAGAATCTGGTCAATAGAGTTGGAATATAAAGTGGTCATATGAGACATCTGTGTAAACAGCAATAAAGATCAATAAAACAGGCATAAAAATGTTAGTAACTGAGACTCTGAGTGAACTTAAAAAATTCTGTAACAAAAAGTGAGCCAAGTTATTGGCACTTGAAGAAAAATGAATTCTTCAAATAAATTACTTTGTAAACAGAAAATAACATGGTTTGCTAAGTGGGCATTAAATTTACAATGGGAAAAAATCCCAGCTACTTAAAAAGTCCATATGCATTGAAAAGTAAGAGAAAATACATAATATTCTCCCAAAGAAAAATTTTATAAACCAGATAAAAAAGGGTGAGAAGTAAGTAGGATTTGTATAGTTTTTTTTTTTTTTTTAATCAGTATAGCTTTTATTTCATCTTTAAAATATCACAAATAAATCTGAAATATCATCCGGTTTCAGGATTCATACAATTTAAAAAAATATATATTTTATTTATTTATTTTAGAGAGACAGAGAGAGAGAGAGAGACAGCACAAGCGAAAGGGACAAAGGCAGAGGGAGAGAGAATCTTAAGCAGACTCCTTGTTGAGTGTGGAGCCTGACAAAGGCTCTTTCCCAAATCCCTGAAATCATGACCTGAGCAGAAACCAAGAGTTGAATGCTTATCAGACTGCACCATGCAGGTGCCCCGGGTTTCAATACAATTTTTTTAAAGAAAGAAAAATGATTATTTTATTACAGTTTAAATAAATATATCAGAGGTTAAGCCTTAACCCACAAATATATGATTTCACTTGCAAAACATTCCATCCCATGAGTTTTCTTCTGTTAATAAATATCTTGAGAATAATGCTAACCTGGCACCAACACCAATGACTACTCACAGTCGCTGTACAAGTCCCTCAGAAACTGAAACTCCTAAGGCATTTAAATTTACCATTCCCAGACTTTCAGGAGCTTTCAGGCATATTGAATCAACAGTGAAATTTTTGAAAACAAGACAACTCTTATTTAAATGAAGTCTGAATAACTTTGTAACTATAATGGTTGCCTATACTTGTTCCCGGGAGATAAGCCAGGAAAAGAACAAGCCTCTTTAGTCTAAATTCCTTTGACTTCATGCTTTCAGAAAGGTCAGCCTAGCTAGCCCATGATTAACATCCCCTAAAAGGAAGATTTATAGAGTAGCTTTTATAGTGCTTGAATTAACAAGGTTGTAAAAACACATATTTTAGTTTTAGGTTCACTTATTTTTATTTTTTTTTTATTGAACTGAATGAGTTTCCATAAATGGAACCTTGATTTATAACATCATATTCATTGGAAATAAATGTTCAACTTACCATTGTTGACTTATCCAGGCACTGATTAGGTTATAACCCAGAGGGTCCTTGCAGTGGTCAAGCAGTCATATTTATGATATTTTATGTAATTACAGTTGATACTAGAAACATATTTACTTTCTATATTTTATCAAACCGCCAGAGTAAAACAAGCAAAATTCAAGCTTAAAAATACAAAATACAGCAGAGACAATACAACACATGCACACACTACAAATAAAAATGGCATGTTAAGCAATATGTAATAGAGAATAACTGTCATAATAATAAGTTAACACTGCATATGCTAAATGAAGCAATAATAATGTTGAGATTATGTGGAATTATCATCTATGTGTGCATTACCAGAGATATGCCTAAATAATGTGATAAAGGGATCAAAATAAACAAGAGGATAAAAACACTCTGTAGGTGTTGAACAAAGAAAATATGGTGGTGGCAATATTAAATGTAATGCAGAATATATTAATAATTTAAAAAGGAAATAATTGATAAAATATAGAAATAATAGAAACACTCTACCACTAAATAATTATGTACCAAAATACATATAGTATTTCAACCTTTCAATAATTTAAGATATTTAGAAGAAAAACAGTTGTTCACAGATTTTAACTCGATATTAGGCTCTCAAAAATCAGACTGAAATAGTAGAGGTAAACTATTTTTTTAAATATGTTGCTTTAATTAATATTTTACAAATTGAACAGGTAATGGCTATGTTTTCAAATGACCAACCAATTATATATTATATAAAGAACAAAGGTAATGAAAATTCATCTCCTAAGAATTTTTAAAAGATACTTAAATAGTAGTTGGTTCAAAAATACAGTGACACATAAATTTATTTTTGTAAATCTTAGTAAATGAAAAATTTTCAGTTCTTAACATCTTAGAATTATAAGGACAGCAGGAAGACTAATGAATCTCTATAAGAAGTATATTATAAATATGAATGATCTATGTATCATTCATGTGTTGTAATATTTAAGAAAAGGAATAGGAATCCAATTTTGGGACAGATAGGTGATATGAAGCAATTATAAAATGAGAGATGATTAAATTTGGAAATCCAACATGGGATTTATATGAATATATGGCATTTGGAAAAAACATAAAAATAATGCTTTCTTAGAATTGTTGGGTTAAAATTTGTGATTTTTCTTTAAGATGAAAACTTATTTAAAAACTTGGTATCTACTTTTCAGACTGCATCACTACTCAGATGTTTATATGCTTTCCTAAATATATATTTGATTAATCATGGGTAAATAAATACTGACCTGCAGTAAAACCTGTGTCCAGATCCATCAACGCAAATCCATCCATTAAGCCAGAGGACCAAATTCAGTTCAGGCTCAGCATGACTGTCAATATTTATTTCACAATATGCACCAGTGTATCCACCTGGGCAAATCCAAGTAAAGTCACGGACTGATTTCTCACAGGAGTCTTCTTTTATGCAAGGAATTGATGTACAGTTCTAAATTAAGAAAGAGAGAACCAAATTTGATTACTAGTGGTATGACTAACAATTTTATTAAAATTATACTTTATTTAAAATTTTATGAGAAATCAATATGCAAGTTTATTTTATATTCCCTTCCCCTAGTAACTGAAATGTTTCTAGTAATAAATGATTTTTATTTCTTATCACCAGAAATACTCTGTCAAGTATCTTATGTTAATTTTTCAGAAAAAAAAACTTTTTTAAAAAACTTTTTTAAACTTTACTAAAACATGTATGATGGCAGTGAACACCTACCCCCCTAAACACCCTAATAATGGTGCTAATGCAAATCCTATGTGTAGAATATCAGGAATTCACTGACCCTTAAGTATACATATAATATTCCACTGTATGTATATATGCCACATTTTCTTCCTTTCTTTTTTTTTATGTTATGTTAGTCACCATATAGTATGTCATTAGTTTTTGATGTAGTGTTCCAAGATTCATTGTTTACATATAACACCCAGGGCTCCCATGCAATACATGCCCTCCTTAATGCCCATCATCAAGCTAACACTTCCCCCTGCCCCCTCCACTCTAAAACCCTCAGTTTGTTTCTTGGAGTCCACAGTTTCTCATGGTTTGTCTCCCCCACTGATTTCTCTCCCTTCATTTTCCCCTTCTTCTAACGCCCTCCATGCTATTCCTTATGTTCCACAAGTAAATGAAACCCTATGATAATAGACTTTCTATACTTGACATATTTCACTCAGCATAATCTCCTCCAGTCCCATTCATGTTGATGCAAAAGTTGGGTATTCATCATTTCTGATGGCTGAGTGATATTTCATTATATGTATGTAGACCACATCTTCTTTATCCATTTATCTGTTGAAGGGCATCTTGGCTCTTTCCACAGTTTGGCTATTGTGGCCATTGCTGCTATGAACATTGGGGTACAGATGGCCCTTTTTTTCACAACATCTATATCTTTGGGGTAAATACCCAGTAGTGTAATTGCAGGGCCATAGGATAGCTCTATTTTTAATTTCTTATGGAATCTCCATACTGTTTTCCAAAGTGGCTGCACCAACTTGCATTCCCACCAATAGTGTAAGAGGGTTCCCCTTTCGCCACATCCTCTTCAACATTTGTTGCTCCTTGCCATGTTAATTTTGGCCATTCTACTTGGTGTAAGGTTGTATCTCAGGGTGGTTTTGATTTGAATCTCCCTGATGACTAATGATGATGAGCATTTTTTTCAGGTGTCTGTTAGCCATTTGTATGTCTTCTTTGGAGAAGAAGTCTGTTCATGTCTTCTGCCCATTATTTTGACATGATTACCTGTTTTGTGTGTGTTGAGTTTGAGGAGTTCTTCATAGATCTTGAATATCAGCCCTTTGTCTGTAGTGTCATTTGAGAATATCTTCTCTCATTCCATGGGCTGCCTTTTTGTTTTGTTGACTGTTTCCTTTGCTGTGCAGAAGCTTTAGATCCTGACAAAGTCCCAAAAGTTCATTTTCATTTTTTTGTTTCCCTTGCCTTTAGAGATGTGTCTTGAAGTTGCCAGGGCCAATGTTGAAGAGGTTACTGACTATATTCTCCTCTAGGATTCTGATGGATTCCTGTCTCACACTGAGGTCTTTTGTCCATTTAGGGTTTATCTTTGTGTATGGTGTAAGAGAATGGTTGAGTTTCATTTTTCTGTACACAGCTGTCCAATTTTCTGAACACCATTTATTGAAGAGACTCTCTTTTCCACTGTATATTTTTTCCTTTGTTGAAGATTCTTTGGCAATAGAGTTGGGGGTCCATATATGGGTTCTCTACTATATTCCTTTGGTCTATGTCGGTTGTTGTGCCAGTTTCATGCTGTCTTGGTGATCACAGCTTTGTAATAAAGCTTGCAATCAGGCAACATGATGCCTCCAGCTTTGTTTTTCTTTTTCAACATTTCCTTGGCGATTTGGGGTCTCTTCTGGTTCCATACAAATTTTAGGATTTTTGTTGCAGGACTTTGGAAAATGCTGATGGTATTTTGATCGGCATAGCATTGAAAGTATAGATTGCCCTGGGAAGCAAAGACATTTTGACAATGTTTATTCTTCTGATCCATGAGCATGGAATGTTTTTCTATCTTTTTGTGTCTTCTTCAATTTCTTTGATGAGTGTTCTGTAGTTCCTGGAGTATAGATCTTTTACCGCTTTAGTTAGGTTTATTCCAAGGTATTTTATGGTTTTTGGTGCCATTGTAAATGGAATTCATTCTCTAATTTCCCTTTCTATAGTTTCATTGTTAGTGTATAAGAAAGCAACTGGTTTCTCTGCATTAATTTTGTATCCTGCCACATTACTAAACTGCTGTCTGAGTTCTAGTAATTTTGGGGTGGAGCATTTGGGTTTTCCACACAAAGTATCCTGTCATCTGTGAAGAGAAAGAGTTTGACTTCTTCTTTGCCAACTTGAATACCTTTTATTTTTTTATTTATTTTTGTTGTTGTTGTCTGATTGTTGTTGCTAGGACTTCTAGTACTATGATGAACAATAGTGGCAAGCGTGGGCATCCTTGTCATGTTCCTGATCTTAAAGAAAAGTCTCTCAGCTTTTCCCCATTGAGAATGATATTTGCTGTGGGTTTTTCAGAGATGGATTTTATGAAATTGAGGAATGGTCTCTCTATCCTTATACTCTGAAGAGTTTCAATCAGGAAAGGATACTATATTTTGTCAGATGCTTTTTCTGCATCAATTGAAAGGACCATGTGGTTCTCCTCTCTTCTATTATTAATTTGTTCTGTCACACTGATTGATATGTGAATGTTTAATCACCCTTGCATCCCAGGGATAAATCCCACCTGGTTATGGTGGATAATCTTTTTAATGTACTGTTGGATCTTATTAGCTAGGATCTTGTTGAGAATCTTGGCATCCACATTTGTCAGGGATATTGGTCTGAAATTCTCCTTTTTGATGGGGTCTTTGGATGGTTTGAGGATCAAGGTAATGCTGGCCTCATAGAAAGAGTGTGGAAGTTTTCCTTCTGTTTCTATTTTTTGAAATAGCATCAGGAGAATAGGTATTATTTCTTCTTTGAATGTTTGGGAGAATTCCCCAAGGAATCCATCAGGTCCTGGACTCTTGTTTTTTGGGAGATTTTTTATTACTGCTTCAATCTCATTACTAGTTATTGGTCTATTCAGGTGGTCAATTTCTTCCTGTTTCAGTCTTGGAAGTTCATAGGTTTCCAGGAATGCATCCTTTTCTTCTAGGTTGCTTAACTTATTGGCATATAGCTGTGGAAAATAATCTCTGATGATTGTTTCTATTTCCTTGGTGTTAGCTGTGATCTCTCCCCTTTCATTCATAATTTTATTACTTTGGGTCCTTTCTCTTTTCTTTCGGATTAGTCTGGTCAGTGGTTTATCTATCTTATTAATTCTTTCAAAGAACAAGATTCCAGATTCATTGATGTGTTCTATTGTATCTCTGCTTTCTAATTCATTGATCTCTGCTCTAATCTTAATCATTTCCCTTCTCATGCATGGGGCAGGCTTAATGTGTTGTTGATTCTCCAGTTCTTTAAGGTGTAAAGAGAGTTTGTTTATTTTGTTCTTTTGTTTTTTGTTTTGTTTTGTTTTGTTTTGTTTTGTTTTTGAGTAGTAAGGCTTGAATGGCTATATATTCCCCCTTAGGACTGCCTTTGCCATATCCCATAGGTTTTGAACCAATGGGTCTTCATTCTTATTGGTTTCCATGAATTGTTTAAGTTCTTTGATTTCCTGAGTGACCCAAACTTTGTTGAGAAAGATGGTCTTTACTTCCAAGTGTTTGAATTTCTTCCAATATTTTCTTGTGATTGAATTCCCATTTCAAAGCATGTGGTCTGAGAATATGCAGGGAATAATGTCAATCTTTTGGTATCAGTTTAGACTTGACTTGTGACTGAGTATGTGGTCTATTCTGGAGAAAGTTCCATGTGTGCTCAAGAAGAATGATTGTTCTGTTTTTTGTTTTTGTTTGTTTGTTTGTTTGTTTTAAGGTGGAATGTTCTGTGTATATCTATGAGGTCCATCTAGTCCAGTGTGCCATTCAAGGCTCTTGTTTCTTCATTGATAGTCTGCTTAGTTGACCTGTCTGTTGCTGAGAGTGTAGTGTTAAGATCCCCTACAATGAACATATTATTATCAATATGTCTCCTTATTTTGGTTAATAGTTGGCTTATGTAGTTGGCTGTTCTCACGTTGGGGGCATATATATTTACAATTGTTAGATCTTCTTATTGGATAGACCCTTTAAGAATGTTATAGTGTCTTTCTGTATCTTTAACTACAGTCTTTAGCTTAAAATCTAAATTGTCTGATATGAGAATTGCTACCCCAGCTTTCTTTTGTGGTCAGTTGGCTTGAAAGATGGTTCTCCATCCCTTCACTTTCAGTCTGGATGTATCTTTAGGTTCAAAATGTGACTCTTGTAGATGCATATGGATGGGTCCTGTCTTTTTATCCAATCTGCAACCCTGTGCCATTTTATAGGAGCATTTAGGTTGTTCACGTTGAGAGTGATTATTGACAGATAAAAGATTTTATTGTCATCATGATGCCTGTGAAGTCCTTGTTTCTATGGATTGTCTCTGTATATCTTTGTTTTTTATCACTCTTGGGGTATTTCTCCTTTTATAGAAACACACCCCCCCCCCCGCCACCACTAATATTTCTTGCAAAGCCAGCTTAATGGTCACATATTCTTTCAGTTTCTGCTGGTCCTGGAAGCTTCTTATCTCTCCATCTATTCTGAATGGCAGCCTTGCCAGATAAAGAATTCTTGGCTCCATATTCTTCTTCTTAGTGCTCTGAATATGTCTTGTCAGCCGAATCTGGCTTTTCAGGTCTCTGTGGACAGGTCTGATGTTATTCTGATATCCTTCCCTCTGTACATAAGGAATCTCTTCCCCCTACTTGCCCTTAAAGTGCTTTTCTTGGTTCTATGATTCACGAGTTTCACTACCACATGCCGGGGGTTTGATCTACCCTCACTGATCTTGGGGAGTGTCCTCTCTGCCTCTAGGATATGATTACTCGTTTCATTTGCCAGATTAGGGAAATTTTCAATTAGGATTTTGTCAAGTATATCTTCTAGTCCTCTATCTGAACCCCCTCAGGGATCCCAATAATTCTGACATCAGAACGTTTCATGGCATCATTTATTTCTCTAATTCTGTTTTCATGGATTCTAAGCTGTTTGTTCCAGACCTCCTCCTGGTCCTTCTCTTCTATCATTTTGTTTTCTAGATCACTAATTCAATCTACTGCCTCATTTACTCTGTCAGAATATCTAAACTAGATTGGATCTCATTGATAGCATTTTTAAGTTCTGCCAGATTTTCTCTCACTTTTGCCCTTAGAGAATCTATGTTGCCATTGATAGTTTTCTCCAACCTGACTATTGTCTTCATTAACTACTACCCTGAAGTCTATTTCTGATATCTTGCTTAAATCCCTATGCAGTAGATCTGCTGAAGAGGCCATTGTCTCTGGGTCTTTTCTTTGTTGGGAATCACTCCTCCTTATCACTTTGTTGAGTTGTGGTTGAGGGGATGTACAGGTGAAAATATCAACCACTATCCAGGCAAGGTGCATCCTGGGAAGTGTGGGCACAAATGGAAGTCACCATCAAAAAGAAAGAAAAAAAAAAAAAAACAGCCAAAATGAGCCCTGAAAGTAAGATTTATAAAGTACAAAACAAAAACAAACAAAAATACCAAGAAAAGAGAAAAAAAAAAAAACAGTCAAAATGAGCACCCAGAATAAGATTTATAAAGTATAAAAACAAAAACAAACAAACAGAAAGACGGACAGAAGAAAAAAGGAAAAAAAAAAAAAAAAACCACAAAATAAAAAAGGGGAGGGGGTGATGGGAAGATGGTTATAATCCCTTGATGTGAGTGAGGAAGGGTATTTCAGTTCTTCCTGGGTGTATATATTGTTGTTTTTATTAGAGGGCTCAACTTTCCAGAGATACAGGGAAATTAAAACTGGTCTATATATAAAAGTAGTATTGAATAGGGAAAAAGAACTACATTGAAGCTTATATCTATATATATGTAAACAAAAGTAAAAGAGAAAAAGGTATATGTATGAAAAAGTTCAAGTTGAAAAGTTACTATGGAATATATTGTATTAAACTTCTAGTTGAAATGTTAAGTAGGTAAAAAAAAAAAAGAATCATGAGAAAGAATTTTAAGAAAAGAGAGAGAGAGAGAGAAAAGTATCTAAGAAATATAAAGGCTATGAGGCAATACTGGGAGCTTAATATACTGTTTTCTCCTGGTGTTGGGGTTTTACAGTTTTATGGGGTCCTTATGGTTGTTTTCCTCTTGTTCTTTTGGTTTGTCTCCTGGGGGAGAGGCTTGCTGCATTGTTTTTCAGTCAATCCTGCTTGGGTGGAGTTGCCCTGTGGGCTATCAAGGGGGCTGGGCTTCGTGGAAACCAGTTTTTCAGGCTTTTGTTCTCCGGAGGTTTTTGTTCTCTGGCAACTTTCATGCCTTTTTGGAGGGTCAGACCAAAGTAAACTGTCACATTCAGACCTCCACCTCAGAGAGAAGCTGCACTCTGCTCTTCTCTGAATGGTCCAGAACACACAGACGATCCCCTCTGCAAACTCCGTTGAACACCGAAGCCTCCCACAGGCCATTCATGGCACCCCCCAGCCACCCTCTCAGTGGTTGTCTGAGGCCCCCGCTGTACCCCTGTGCCACCAAAACCATGAGGGATACTGGTCCGGGTGAGCCTGGTCCCAGTTGCTGCTACCATTCTGGGATCACTGACTGAAGTCCATGCCAGGTCCTCTCAGTCCTGTTGGAGGCAGCAGCTGCTACCACAGCTGCTACCAGCCCCAGGAACTGCTGACTTGAGCCCACCCTGGGTGCCCTTAGCCCTGGCAGCAGTGGAGGTAGTGGAGGCAGCTGTATTGACTATGGCAGCCCAGCCCCAGGGACTGCTGACTCAAGCCCATGCCAGGTCCTCTCAGGTGCAGTTAAGTGGTAGCTGCAGCCATCCTGGGACTATGGGCTTAGGTCCACACCTGTAGCACCAGGTCCCAGCTATTGTCCGTTAAGTCCCTTTGTTCTGTTTGAGTGCTTTTATCAGTCTCTTCCATCTTGCAGTCACCAGTCTCCTTGCTATTGCTGGTCCCCAAACACAGGGCACTTTCACATTGGGGCATTACTTTCCAATGGCTTGCTTCTGGTGGCTCCCTCCCCCTTCTGTTTATCCTCTGATATCTGTCCACAAACTCCCCAACTCCTTTGTACCTCTGCACTGATCATCCTCTGCCCCCACAGAGATCCAGAAGTGTAGAATCTTGTATCTCAGTCTGATTTCATGGGTGTTCAGACTTCTCTGGTAGATATCTAGCTCAATTCAGGGTTGTTTTCTGTGCCTTGGCTATTGTTAATAATGCTGCAGTAAACATGGAACTACAGATAATTCTTCAAGGTAATGGTTTAATTTCCTTTGACAATTTAATCAGAAGTGTGATTACTAGATTGTTTGGTAGATTTTTTAATTTTTTGAGGAAGCTCCATAGTGTTTTCCATAGTGATTACCAATTTACATTGCCCCCATGACTGTACATTTGGGTTTCCTTTTTTCCACATCCTTGCCAACATCTGTTATTCTCTTGTGCTTTTGCTAACAGACATCCTAACAGGCATGGGACAAATATCTCGCTGTGGTTTTGATTTACATTTTCCTGATGATTAGTGATGTTCATCACCAAATATTTATTGGTCATTTGTATAGCTTCACTGTAAAAATGTCTATTCAAGCCTTCTGCCCATTTCTTAAGTTGAGTTTGGGGTTTTTGTTTGTTTTGCTATTAAGTTGCATGAGTTCCTTATATATTTTGGATATTAATCTCTTATTAGATATGTGGTTTGTGAATATTTTCTCCCATTCCCTAGGTAGCTCTTCATTTGGCTAATGGTTTCCTTTGCTATGCAGAAGCTTTTTAAGTTTTATGTAGGCCTTTTTATTTTTTTGCTTTCTTTGCTTTTGCCTTTGGTGTCAAACCCAAAAAATTATTGCTAAGATTAAATACCAAGGAGCTTACCAGCTATGTCTTCTTCTAGGAGTTTTAAGGTTTCAGGTCTTACATTCATGTCTCTAATCCATTTTGAGTTGATTTCATGATGATGTAAGAAAGAAGTTCAGAGTCATTATTTTGCATGTGGCTATCAGTTTTTCCAACACCATTTATTGAAGATACTGTCCTTTCCTCAGTCCTTTGTCATAAATTAATTTACCCTATTTGCATAGAGTTCTGGGCTCTTTATTATGTTCCATTATTCTATATTTCTGTTTTTATACCAAGCCAAACTCTTTGATTACTACAGCTTTGAATATAGATTAAAATCAGGAAGTGTAATACCTCCAGTTCCGTTTTCCTTTCTCAAGATTGCTTTGGCTGTTTGGAGTCCTTTGTGATTCCATATAAATATTAAGATTTTTTTTCTAGTTCTGTGGGAAATGCCTTTGGAATTTTGATAAGGGTAGTATTAAATCTAATTGGATATAAATTGGATATAAATTTATATAAATATATTCATATATACATTTATATTTATACATAAATATATATTATTTATATATATAAATATAAAAATTTATATAAATATAAATTGGATATAAATCCCTTTAGGAAGTATGGACACTTTAATAATATTAATTCTTCCATCCAAGAATAGGAAATATCTTTTGTTTCTTTCTTTCCATTTTTTTGGTAACTTCTTTAATCATCTTTTATCAGTATTTTATAGTGTTAAGTATACAGATCTTTCACCGCCTACTTGGTCAAGGTTATTCCTAAATATTTTATTCTTTTTGGTGTTATTATAAATGGGATTGTTTTCTTAATTTCTCTATTAGTTCATTGTTGGTGTATAGAAATGCAGCTGTTTTTCTGTACTCGCATGTCCCTGCTAACAACTTAACTTTGAATATATATATAAAAGCTCTAGATTTATATATTCTTAAAATTTGGGATGCTAGGTGTGGGGTCCAAACCCATCATTTCTCAGGGAGAAGCTAGAAGTTAGGGATTTCTTCCTGAATGTATAGCACTGTGCAAGAGTGGGATTTATGGTGAGAGTGTGTCTCAACCTTTCTGACCCATTTCATTGTGAGTATTTTCTCAGGTGCCCAATGTGTAGTAGTTTCTGGATTTCTCCCAAGGGAAACTGCTGCATGCATTGTTTAGTACACTCAGCACATCCACAGCAGGAGGGAAAGTCAGGTGCCTCGTATGTTACCATTTTGGTCCACAGTTTTATTGTGTGTCTGATCAGAATCTTTTAATTAGCCACTTTTCCCAATTGTCCAAATTTGTGTCTAGTATTTCTTCATCCTATAGTCCCAGAAATACAGGGAATTTGTGGAGTCAGAGGAACTTAGATAATGTCTGTATTACTTTTGAAGCATTTGAGTATTTTTATACTTGTCTACTACTTTTACCAACTTATTAAATAAATGGTATTTTGGTAATTTATTATTGGTGCATTTATGTGTAAAATGGCAATAATTTCATCCACTTCATACAGGTTCCCATGAGAATTAAATAAAATAATAAATATAAAGTAATTAGCCCTGTTCCTGGGACATAACAGCTGCTCAGTAAATGTTATCTTATTTCCCTTTATACTATGATGGTCAAAGGCCTTGCCAGCCTCTATCTCAGCCATTCAGCTAGAACAGAAAATGAGTTTTTTAGTATATTTAGTGTCTACCATATCATGCCATAAGTTTCTTAAGTTTATATTTTATTTCTTTAAGATTTTTATTTATTTATTTGACAGAGATCACAAGTAGGCAGAGAGACAGGCAGAGAGAGAGAGGAGGGAAGCAGACTCCCTGCTAAGCAGAGAGCCCAATGCAGGGCTCGATACCAGGACTCTGGGATCATGACCTGAGCCAAAGGCAGAGGCTTTAACCCACTGAGCCACCCAGGTACCCCAAATTTATATTTTAGATATTACATATGTGCTTATATTCTGGAAAACACAAAGCATGGTGCTTTAAACAAGGTATGACATCATTTTTCAAGGTAATGTTAACTCTGAAAAGGTTTGCACCATATAATTATGAGAAATAATTTATGAAATTTTATGACATCACTAGTAAACCATTTTTGTATACTCTTAACATGTTGTCTACACAATACTTGTTAATGGATATACAAAAATATGAATCATTTGCACTCTGGAGTCTAAGTTACTAAATCTTCAAAGATAATTACATATATAAACATGAGATTTTTTTTACATTTTACTCTGTAAAGTGATATTTTTTAAAGCTATCAATGGTTGACATTTATGCTTATAAACAGTGACTTTTAAGAAATTTTAACATAACAATAAAAACTCACACTGAAAAGGCTAATGTGAAGCCACTGCATTCATATCATTTATCACATGAAAAATTAAGGATTTGTCAAAATCACCAGAGAGTTTAATTAGTATCCTTTTCAATAAGAAATAGATTGTGCCCTTGACTATAAAACTCAAGTCATGCTATGCTTAGAACCCAGATGGTGGTCTTTTACACTCACCCAAGTGATACAGTTAAATGTATGTTTTTATAAATGAATGCCATTTGGATATTTGTTTTACCTTTGCTGAAAATGTAAACTCCTTAAGGATAACCGAGGGCACTGAGTAGACTTAGTGCAGGTACTGCAGTTATTTTCGTGGAATGTAAATGCAGAATTCCATAGGGAATGACATGGAAACAACGTGTTTTCCTCTTAGGCCTACAGCTAGGTATACATAGAATGATTTATTAGAAAGCATTACATAAACTAATTGAATTATATCTCCCATGGGAAGAAAGGGATCATTTTTAGACTGCCAAAAGTTCTGTCTCTGGGGTTTACAAGAATCTTTTACTAAATTAATTAGCAGGCTTAATGGAAAATACAAAAGCAATTTCTTTTTAGAAAAAAATCAAATATTCATTTAAAATTCTTGGTCTTTCCTGGTGCAAAACATAAGGCTGATACCTTTCCTTCTGTTCATCATTTATATTACTTTGCTATACCCTATTTAAATATAATAAAGTGACTTCCAAGTAGAATTTACTAATTCTACTAATTAACTAAAATAGTTACTAGGAAGAAGATTTTATTTGATACTCAATTTAATCTGCTTTATGATGTTTTGATATAGAGAAAATGCACTTGTTTAATTTGCTATTTCAACAAATCAAACAAGATTATGAAATGCCCAAGTTGGGATTTCTGTAGTAAATATTATTTTTTCTCTATTAAAAATGTGTCTGACATACTTCCAAGAAAGAAAGCCACTGAAATACAAGAAAACAAAACCACTGTCTTAGAAATAGCCTGAAATGCACAAATCAATCAAATATAAGAAGGAAAAGTACATCAGGGTTGAAATTAAACACTGTGCTAAATTCATGAAATGAATGCCTGATGCTTCATTTGGTTAAGCATCTCTCTTGATTTCTGCTCAGGTCAGGATCTCAGGTCCTGAGATGGAACCCCATTTGGGCTTTGTGCTTAGCAGGGAGTCTGCTTCTCTCCTGATCCTCCCCCTGCTCTCTCTCTCTCTCTCTCTCAAGTAAATAAATAAATAAATTCTTTGAAAAACAAGCAAGGAAAATAAAACAAAAACAGAAACAAAACAAGTTTGCTTTTGGTTTCTCCCCTCAAATCCTAACATAAACTTTGCTGTCTCACTTGCCAAGGAACATCAAATTTATCACTCTGCCCCATACTGACTTGAGTGTTCTTTTCCATCAGTACTGCGCATGGTTCTCCACTGCTCTTTAACCTAGAAAGACAGATTCAGGGAGCCTGGGTGGCTCAGTCAGTTAAGCATCTGCTTTCGGCTCAGATCATGATCTTGGGGTCCTGGGATGGAGACCCATGTCAGCCTCCCTGCTCAGTGTGGAGTCTGCATCTCCCTCTGCCCTCTCCCACCCCCATCTCGTGCTCTCTCACTCTCAAATAAATAAGTAAAATCTTAGAAAAAAAAGACAGACATTGATCTATGAATGCCCTTCAGAGACTATTATTAGGGCATTGCAAAACAGAGGAAGTTAGGTCAGCTAAGTAACAAACACATTTACATCTATATTGATATCTCCATTAGAACTGGTAAGCAGGAGGTATTTCTGAAAACTATTTTATTTCTGTTTCGCATAGATAAAAAATATTCAGTATTTGCAAAATGAATGACCAAAATTACATTTAGAGTGTACTTAATGTACTAGTAAAAAGAACACTTAAAAAAACCTCTGTTGAACTGTAATTAATATAGATGACAGCATGAAATTTTAAAAAGCAGAAGAACAGAACAGATAATCCTAAACTGACCCACATATAGGAACTTAGTGCATGAAAAATTAGGCACCCGGAATCAATAAATGACAGACCCTTTGACAAAAATTCTTAGAAAATTCATTTCCCCTACTTTATATCAATCATAATAATATATTCACTGTGGATTAAAGTTCTAAGTGTTATCAATCCTAAAATTATAGATCAGAATATAAAAAATAATTTAAATATTGCTGCATGAAAAGACTTTCTAAGGAGAGATGGAAAGCCCAGTGTCAGAAAGAAAAAAGTAAAGAAAAATACAAAAAATATGGTGTAAGAGAACAGTCCAGTTTCATTCTTCTGCATGTGGCTGTCCAATTGTCCCAGAACTATTCATTTAAGAAACTGTTTTATTTTTCCATTGGATAGTCTTTCCTGCTTTGTTGAAGATTAGTTGACCATAGAGTTGAGCATCCATTTCTGGGCTCTTCATTCTGTTCCATTGGTCTATGTGTCTGTTTTTATGCCAGTACCATGCTGTCTTGGTGATCACATCTTTATAATATAGCTTGAAGTCAGGCACTGTGATGGCACAGGTTTGGTTTTCTTTTTAACCTTCCCCTAGTGATGGGCATTAAGGAGAGCATGTGATCCAATCAGCATTGGGTGTTATACACAACTAATGAATCATTGAACGCTACATCAAAAACTAATGATGTATTCTATGTTGCCTAATTGAAGTTAATAAAAAAATACAAAAAATACAAAAATATCACATTTTACAAGTCTTATAAAGACCTGAGCTAAAATAAAGAGTCAGATGCTTAACTGATTGAGCCACTAAGGTGCCCCTAAGTGAGGTTCTTCAACACTTATCTGGAAAATGTAGCTATTAAAAGGAATGCATTAGGTTCTTTCTACAGTCTTTTTGTGCCATCGTAATGGTGCACATGAATGTCCTGGCAGATGCTCTCAAGAGCATTAATGATCTGAAAAGAGAGACAAACTCTAGGTTCTTAATAGGCCATACTCCAAAGTCATCGTCTGGTTTCTAACTATAATGATGAAGCATGGTTACTTTGGTGAATTTGAAATCACTGATAATCAAAGAGCTTGGAAATTGTTGTTAACCTCATGGAAAGGTTAAACAAGTGTGGAATGACCACCTCAGATTTAAGGTACAACTCAAAGATCTAAAAACATGGAAAAATAATCTGCTTCTGTCCCATCAGTTTGGTTTCACTGTACTCAACAACAGCTGGTATCAAAGACCATGAAGAAGCAAAATGAAAATACAGGAGGGAAAATCCAATTCTTTTTCTAGGTATGTAATACATACATGAAAATAAAATGCCCTAATGGACATAAATAAGTAAAAGGAATGAGTCAAGACTCTTTGTATTACAATGCAATGGTTCCTAAGATACACTAAGTGAAACAAAAAGCCATTTAATAAGGAGGGTAATGAGTACAGTTTTATGTTAAAATAAAATAAAAATAAATAAATTAATTAATAAAATAAAATAAAGTAAAATAAAAATAGTAATGTGGCAGGATACAAAAATCAATGTACAGAAATCAGTTGTTTTCTTATACACTAACAATGAAAATATAGAAAGGGAAATTAAAGAATTGATTCTAGTAATTATAGCACTAAGAACCATAAGATACCTGGGAATAAACCTAACCAAATAGGTAAAGGATCTGTACTCGAGGAACTACAGAACACTCAAGAAAGAAATTGGAGAAGACATAAAAAGATGGAAAAACATTCCATGCTCATGGATTGGAAGAATAAACATTGTTAAAATGTCTATACTGCCTAGAGCCATCTATACTTTCAATGCCATACCAATCAAAATTCCACTGGCATTTTTCAAAGTGCTGGAATAAACAATCCTAAACTTGTATGAAACCAGAAGAGACCCCAAATTGCTAAGGAAATGTTGAAAAAGAAAAACAAAACTGGGAGCAACACGTTGCCTGATTTCAAACTTTATTACAAAGCTGTGATTACCAAGACAGCATGGTACTAGTACAAAAACAGACACATAGACCAGTGGAACAGAGTAGAGAGCCCAGATATGAACCCTCAACTCTATGGTCAAATAATCTTTGACAAAGCAGGAAAAAATGTACAGTGACGTTAGTCTCTTCAATAAATGGTGCTGGGAAAATTGGACATCTATGTATAGAAAAATGAAACTTGACTATTCCCTTACACCATACACAAAGATAAACTCGAAATGGATAGAAGACCTCATCATGAGGCAGGAATCTATCAAAATCCTAGAGAAGAACATAGGCAGTAACCTCTTCGACATTGGCCACAGCAACTTCCTTCAAGACACAGCTCCAAAGGCAAGGGAAATAAAAGCAAAAATGACCTTTTGGGACTTCATCAAGATCAAAAGCTTCTGCACAACAAAGGAAACAGTCAACAAAACAAAGAGGCAGCCCATGGAGTGGGAGAAGATATATATATATATTATATCCAAGATCTATAAAGAGCTCCTCAAACTCAACACACACAAAACAGATAATCATGCCAAAAAATGGGCAGAAGACATGAACAGACTTCTTCTCCAAAGAAGACCTACAAGTGTCTAACAGACACATGAAAAAATGTTCATCATCATTAGCCATCAGGGAAATTAAAATCACTTTGAGATACCACCTTCCACCAGTTAGAATGGTCAAAATCAACAAGACAGTAAACAACAAGTGTTGGAGAGGATGTGGAGAAAGGGGAACCCTCTTACACTGTTGGTGGGAATGCAAGTTGTTGCAGCCACTTTGGAAAACAGTGTGGAGATTCCTTAAGAAATTAAAAATAGAGCTACTCTATGACCCTATGCAATTGCACTACTGGGTAATTACCCCAAAGATACAGATGTACAAATACAGATACAGATAAAAGATACAGATGTAGCGAAAAGAAGGACCATCTGTACCCCAATGTTCATAGCAGCAATGGCCACAGTTGCCAAACTGTAGAAAGAGCCAAAATGCCCTTCAACAGATGAGTGGATAAAGAAGATATGGTCCATATATACAATGGGATATTATGCCTCCATCAAAAAGGATGAATACCCAACTTTTGCAACAACATGGATGGGACTGGAGGATATTATGCTGAGTGAAATACATCAAGCAGAGAGAGTCAATTATCATATGCTTTCACTTACTTGTGGAGCGTAAGGAATAACATGGAGGACATTGAGAGAAGGAGAGGAGAAGTGAGTTGGGGGAAATTGGAGGGGGAGACGAACCAGGATAGACTGTGGACTTTGAGAAACAAACTGAGGGTTTTGGAGGTGAGGAAGGTAGGGGCTTGGGTGAGCCTAATGGTGAGTATTAAGGAGGGCACTGTATTGCATGGAGCATGTATTGCATGGGTGTAAAAAAGATAAAAAAATAAAAGATATAAGGAAGAAATCTAGAAGTACATAGGTAGAATTTTAATAATTGTTCTCACAATATTGCATGTATGTGTGTATGAATATATACAACTCTCTATATAAAAGAAAATATTTATTTACCTATATGTTTAATTCTGAAGAATGCTATATTTATACTACCAAGAGATAGGGTTTTAGAGATTGCCACAGGCAATATGTATAACAGTGCAAACAAGATAGATGCCTTGTCCATTCTTACCAGGGAATTTATTAATTATGACACTCCTTTTCCACATCAAGTATGGCCTCACTATCTAGAACCAAATCAATGTAACAGCAATAAATAATTAAGTTTAAAAAATAATGTGTCAGAAAATGTGTTAATTGTTTTACATGCGTTATCTAATTTAATCCTCACAACAACCAACAACCCAAGAGTGGGGTGTTATGATGACTGCCCTCATTGAATAGCTAAAATATGATTTCAGAATATAAGTAATTTATCTAAGAACACATAGAAACTAAATAGCAAGACAGTGGTTCAATCCTGTTTCTCCTTAATGCATTTAACCATCCCAACACTCCCTCTGAAAGGACCATTTACTGAATACCCACCATGTCATATGTGCATTATCACACCAATGACTGTGTGATGTAGAAATTATTGTAGCTTTATTTTATGGCCAAGGGAGAGGCAAAGGATTTAAATAAAATATCCATAGTATCACAATATTAGAAGCTCTTTTTAGTCACAATATTTTCTTCTTATACCATGTGAGAGGAATGATTTGGAAGAATGTCCTATTATTCAGGAAGGCTCACAAGATTCTCATCTCCAAAATATGGTCTCAAACTTCAAGTAACTGACATTTCTCAACTAATTAGGCATCCCACATAAAATGCCATGTGTCAATCACACTGCAGACTCCTGAAGACTCAAAAAAGATCATGAAAGTATTATAGGTGTTGGTGTTCTTTACATGTATCCACCTCTTGGCACGTATAGCCAGTATTTATGTTCTTGTGATATCTGAATCAATTTAATGTCCTCTCATCCCTAAACATCCACAGACATCTGTATGTCCTAAGACCAGAAAGGGGGAGGCAGACGGCAAAGAATAATCCTTTTGAGCCTTCTTTTGACAATAATCACTTCTAGGACTTAATTAATGAGGGACCCAGATTGCAGAAATTGTTGATAACAAGACACAGAGGAGGAAAAATGAAAAGAAGCTAAGATCTTAGTTCTGTTTGGAGTAGCTGAGAAACTCCAAAGAAGAAAGGTGAGAGAACAGTTAAATCATCAATAACTGCTGAAGAAATGACTCTGAAACCTATAACGAGTACTTTGGTTTTTCTTCTGAATTACTTCAAATTTAATAAAAATTATGAAACTTACATTAATCTTGATCTCACATCTTGAGCTAGTCCATTCTGCAACAAATGAACATTGATACTCGCTAACGAGATCTATACATCTGGAACACAGAATTACATTTTTAAATAAGTAAGACAGTAAAGCATAATTTCAAAGGAGTTTCACTATTTAAAGTTTTTCTTTTCCAGTTAAGGGAAAAAACATACATTCCCATGAGCAATAGAAGGCAGAGTCTGTTCCTGCTTCTTATCCTTCAAGGTGACTGGACTGAAAGAACAGATCAATTTTAATTTTTGCCATCTTCCCCATGGCAATGTAAAGAAAGAAAAGTTCTAAAGATAAAAAGTACATCTAGAGTTTATGTTGGGAACTGAAGTCAGCTATGGCCAAATTGCACTGCAATGAGCTACCATCCTCATCCTCTCTCCCTGCTTACAAAGTCAGTGGCAGGGCTAGAGAAGAAAAATAATGCTGCAGGGAAAGGCTCGTGCATTCTTCTTTGCCACCTGCATCTCCTAGAAATATCTAGGGTCTAAATTTGCATGAACTAATATTCTATCCATGAGCAGGAGAGTTATTATATAATTCCATAAATAGAGTAAAAAAATACCTTACATGTACATGGGGATGAGAGAGCCAGTCTACTTAGGGACATTTTAAATTCTAAGTGTGTGGTATTATCCCTTCACAGAGCAAATAATAGAATGTCTCATCATCTTACCAGCTACTTCTATTACTGTGAGCAGTTACCTTTAAGTATATTAAAGTCCAATTAATCCACAGTTATTGAAAATTACTTTATGCTAATGAGCAGAAATAAAAGAAGGGCAGAGATAATGTATCGGTACATGGCATTAAGTGGAACAGGCAGCATCTGTCATCTTAACTGTACTTAGGTCTCGTTTTATGAAAGAGCATAATTAAAATAATCGTTATCAACTTTCCCTTGACATTAATTCTTAAATATTGTGAGTTAAATTTACTTTCTGATTTAATAATAGAAAAACAAAAATAGTTACCTTCCATATAGACAAGGATTTGAGAGGCAATCATTTGCATTTTTTTCACAGCATGTTCCAAAAAATCCACTCTTGCAGTCACAAGCATGATTGATGCCACCAATACAAGTTCCATCATGGAGACAGGGATCTGATAGACATTCATCTATATTTACTTCACAATCAATGCCTATAATAGAAGAGACAAGACAAAACATGAGACCATTTAAATGTAAAACTCCAAAGTTTATTCATTATGGTAAACACCAAAAAATCAAGGATCCTTCCCTGTAAAGGTAACTTGACATATTGTAGCAAAAGAAAACATTTTTTCAAGGTTAAACATGTTTAGAGGTCTATAAACTCTCATACTACTAATTTAATGTAAATGAGAAAAACAAAGCACAAGCTTAATCTGCTTTAGAAATTTGTCTTTAGTGCAAGCAATTGCTAATTGAGAATGTTAGTGAAGTAATCAATTATATCAATTTGGCACTGTAAACACTAATTCAAGATTTTTTTCAGTTTTTTTTTTTTTTTAAATAATGATTCTTGACAGTCAAATATTTCTCACTTATAGGGGTTAAGAAAGAGTTTGAATTTTTCTAACTTTGGTCTTGGTGAGTCTATTAATGTGCTGACTGACATTTCTAAATGAAACCTAATTTTGGCAAAATACCTGGTGTCTTCAAAGGCTAAGTTTTAAATACTTATTAAGCACCGACCATGTACTACCTCTGTGCTCAACTAGGGGTACCAAACAGTAAAGGGAAAAACAAAACAAAGCAAGAAAAGACAGTGAACCTGTTAATCCAGAAATGTGATGTCAGAGGTAATATTTATAGATAGAAAACATCTGGAGAACCACATAAACAAAGCTTAATCAGAAGCTAGATTGTATTTCAGGTTTTACATGTGAGAAGTATTAGGAAGAAGTTGAGAGACATGGTAAAAATGGTTGGAATAATCCCTCTGTTATTGCGTCCATCTGTACTGAGCATCTAGCTACCATCAACTGAGCACTTACTGGCACACCACGCCTTGTGCTGGAGACTTTACATATATTATCTTAGTTAATGGTCATCTATCCTGGAGGTAGGTAATACTAAGTCTAACTCACTGGTAAATAAGCAAAGGTTTGGAGAGTTTAAATAATGTTTTCAAATCACACAGGCCATAAAAGCAGATTGGGATTTGAATCATGTGGACTATTCCGCAGCTGCTATGATATGTGCATAAATTACTATGCTGAGTAATACAATAGATACTGTTAAAAACAAGAAAACAGACCCAAAATAGTATCTTATGCAAGCCCCACGTCACCAAACCAAGACTGAATTACAGTTTCAGCTCTCCCAGAAATGGAGTCTTAAACCAGTCAGTCAAGAATCACCTGATCAGCACCAGTTAGGTAGTCTGCCTGATAGACCCCTGCCAGCCCCAAATGATTGCAATAACCAATCTGCCTTTTTTGTCTAGTGTATCTTCCTTGTCCCTGCTCCTTTCAGGCTATAAAAGTCATTTTGCACAGCTCCTTGGAGCTCCAATCTATGTATTAGATTGGATGCTGCCCCATTTGACTCAATTTTTGTGCAAGTAAACTCTTAAAATTTTAACATGCTTCAGTTTGTCTTTTAACATAATGTTTAGTTGAGAATAAGGATAAGCGTATTAAATACGAAGCTATTATAATGCTTAAAACAGTTATAAATAAACTAGTTGGAAATAAAGAGAAGATTATAAACAAGTTTATTATGATGAAGAAAATAATAATAATGATAATAATAATAACTGATACTTGAAGACCTTACTATATGCCCGGTACTGTTGAGAACGTATATAGATTAACTCATTTAAGCTTTACAATAGTTTTCTGACATGGAAATTGCTCTTCCCATTTTATAGAATAAGAAAATGAAGCACAAGATCTCATGGCTAGTAAATGGCAGAGCACATGCTACTAGCTACTACGTGATACCATCATACCACATCCTAATATGTAACATTAGGCATCTGTCCTAATGACAGACCAAAATGAGTGCTTCAGGCATTTAAGAAATAGAAGTAATTGAGCCTATATCTGAGAAAGAGGATGAAGAAAGCTTCGATGGTCATGGTGAAGAGGAACCCAAGAAAATTCAGATAAATAGTTTGAAAGAATTAGGTATCTCAGCATTTGTCTGCATACCAGCAAAAAAGCTGGGGAGGACAAGGCTATTGGCAGATAGGCAGCCATTTTACAAAGTGATATCGTAACTTAACTAATTTTCATATCATTTGTAGAACTATCTATTCAAATGGATGTTATTTAGAGCAATCACACTGAGAGTCTGTGATTTATTGCAAATGAGGCTTCAAATGCAAAGAATGTTTTTGGAAATTCTCTTTATAAACTGTCAGTTTTCAAGTCAAAATCCTATTATGTAATGGTAACTTATTTATTTATTTATTTTTTTACCGTAAATGTTATTACCCAAATAGAACTTTGGATATTAATAATGCTATAAAAGTAATATGTATAAATTGCTCAAATCCACAGCTGTTTTAAAAGGGCCATCAGAAATTAGGTTCAGAATATGGATTGAAAATCATAATAGTGCACATCAGACTATTAAGAATAAAAACAAAAAAGGACCCCCTTTCCTAATCTCTGGCTCTGTGGCTCATGTTACACAGGTTACTATCTTTTCTTGACAAAAATCACAACTATATTGTATCAAATGAGTGATTTTGGTGTTTCCAGAGGCATTATTATTCTAATTAATAAGATGACTAAAAGTGTCTGTAGAACTATGTAGAATGCTGGCAGAATCAGTGATGAAAATTTCAGTTAAAAAGAGATGGTCCAGGAGGAGTCAAGATGGCGGAGAAGTAGCAGGCTGAGACTACTTCAGGTTGCGGGAGATCGGCTAGATAGCTTATCTAAAGATTGCAAACACCTACAAATCCAACAGGAGATTGAAGAGAAGAAGAACAGCAATTATAGAAACAGAAAATCAACCACTTTCTGAAAGGTAGGACTGGCGGAGAAGTGAATCCAAAGCGACGGGAAGATAGACCACGGGGGGAGGGGCCGGCTCCTGGCAAGCACCGGAGCAACGGAGCACAAAATCAGGACTTTTAAAAGTCTGTTCCGCTGAGGGACATCGCTTCAGAGGCTTAACCGGGGTGAAGCCGACGCAGGGTCACTTGAGAATCACTACAACAGGCCCCTCCCCCAGAAGATCAACAAGAAACCCAGCCAGGACCAAGTTCACCTACCAAGGAGTGCGGTTTCAATACCAAGGAGAGCAGCGGAATTCCAGAGGAGGAGAAAGCAAAGCACGGAGCACATGGCTTTCTCCCCATGAGTCTTTAGCCTTGCAGTTAATTTTTTTTTCTTTTCAATTTTTTTTTCTCTTCTTCTGCTAAATTTTTTTAACTTTTACCCTTATCTTTTTTAACGTTTTTTTAACTAGTTTATCTAATATATATATATATATTTCCTTTTTATATTTTTTCATTATTGGTTTTCTTTTTTTATTTGTTTCTTTTTTCTTTTTTTTTTTTTTTCCTTCTGAACCTCTTTTTATCTCCTTCCCCCCCTTTCGATTTGGGATCTCTTCTGATTTGGCTAAAGCATATTTTCCTGGGGTTGTTGCCACCCATTTAGTATTTTACTTGTTCCTTCATATACTCTTATCTGGACAAAATGACAAGGCGGAAAAATTCACCACAAAAAAAAGAACAAGAGGCAGTACCAAAGGCTAGGGACCTAATCAATACAGACATTGGTAATATGTCAGATCTAGAGTTCAGAATGACGATTCTCAAGGTTCTAGCCAGGCTCGAAAAAGGCATGGAAGATATTAGAGAAAGCCTCTCGGGAGATATAAAAGCCCTACTGGAGAACTAAAAGAACTAAAATCTAATCAAGTTGAAATCAAAAAAGCTATTAATGAGGTGCAATAAAAAATAGAGGCTCTCACTGCTAGGATAAATGAGGCAGAAGAGAGAATTAGCGATATAGAAGACCAAATGACAGAGAATAAAGAAGCTGAGCAAAAGAGGGACAAACAGCTACTGGACCACGAGGGGAGAATTTGAGAGATAAGTGACACCATAAGACGAAACAACATTAGAATAATTGGGATTCCAGAAGAAGAAGAAACAGAGAGCGGAGCAGAAGGTATATTGGAGAGAATTATTGGAGAGAATTTCCCCAATATGGCAAAGGGAACAAACATCAAAATCCAGGAGATCCAGAGAACCCCCCTCAAAATCAATAAGAATAGGTCCACACACCGTCACCTAATAGTCAAATTTACAAGTCTTAGTGACAAAGAGAAAATCCTGAAAGCAGCCCGGGAAAAGAAGTCTGTAACATACAATGGTAAAAATATTAGATTGGCAGCAGACTTATCCACAGAGACCTGGCAGGCCAGAAAGAGCTGGCATGATATATTCAGAGTACTAAACGAGAAAAACATGCAGACAAGAATACTATATCCAGCTAGGCTATCATTGAAAATAGAAGGAGAGATTAAAAGCTTCCAGGACAAACAAAAACTGAAAGAATTTGCAAACACCTAGCCAGCTCTACAGGAAATATTGAAAAGGGTCCTCTAAGCAAAGAGAGAGCCTAAAAGTAGTAGATCAGAAAGGAACAGAAACAATATACAATAACAGTCACCTTACAGGCAATACAATGGCACTAAATTCATATCTCTCAATAGTTACCCTAATGTTAAAGGGCTAAATGCCCCAATCAAAAGACGCAGGGTATCAGAATGGATTAAAAAACAAAACCCATCTATATGTTGCCTACAAGAAACTCATTTTAAACCC